>NC_140592.1:800608318-800806125 GCF_964204655.1 Triturus cristatus
TCTTTAAACTACAGCAGCCATGTGGATTCATGACAGGTGAGTCTGTCCTTTGAATAATCAGGCACATCAGCTTACAAAGATGTATTGGTCCATGGCAGATCTTGGTCCTGTTCCCTCCTTGTACTGACCGACAATGGAGATCCCTCAGGATTGGTGTCATATGGTTGAAAGTGTGAATCGAGTACGATAGGTACATCGTATGATCATTTATTGGCCAATCTGCAGTACAAACTGTAGGTTGAGGGCCTCTTGATGAAGTCTGCACCTTCACGAGGTGGTAATGTTGATGCATCACTTAGTGGTTTCTTGTTATTTAGGCTATGTATGCATGCACATTGACAATAGTTTTGTTTACTCTTTAGGTGATGCATTTCCCTGGGGTTTTCGCTGCTCATCAGTTTGACAGGTGCATGTCTGTGTCCTTTAGTGCAGAATGCTCCAGTGACATACAGAGCTAAATGTGCACAATGTCAATATTGGAATTTTGTAGCAGGTGCTGGGATGTAGGAGAGTGTTGGGCATTTGAGAACAGGAGGAAGAAGAGTTAGGGTCAAAGACCAGGAGCAACAGTTTGATGCAAGTACCTGGAGATGTAAGCCTTCATTCAGGTGGCCCGTGTGCCATTTTCAGTATTATCCTAAGGTAGGTCGCAGGTTCCTGAGATTGTAAATGTGTTTCAGGAACTCTGACTTCTAACCTCTGTAAAAGTGCTGCTGGATGAGAGAGGCAAACCATGAGGAAACCAATGCCCAGGTGAACAGCCGAGACTGCAGGAGGGTAGCAGCATTGAGCTAGAGGAGTTTTACCCTTCTTACCATGAGCGTTGATGGATGAGTGGCTTAGAGAAAGGATGTAGAATGGCATTTTACAAAAAATCTCAGAAATAGAAGTTATGCAGAACAGTGAGTTAATTGCAGAAACCCTGTTTTCACATTTCCAGAAAGTAGTAATTACTAATTTTAGAGTGAAATTGTTTACGTTGAATAATCACAGCAAGTTTTTACTGCACACGGTGTGTCCAGAGTTCAAATGCAATGCCAGGCCATGCTGGGTTTAGATTTCATTATTTCAGAAGAAAGGAGGAAAAGATGAAATTTGTATAACTCGGGTCAAGCAGACTAGCAATTGAAGCAATTTGCAGTATTATTGGTGTGCCATGATATGATAAGGGAGCAGCAGTGGTGCTGAGGAAACACAGCATTGTGACAAAATCTTATAGCAATAGACTGTATAGCAATGGTTAAAGCACAGTTCCCCAAAACACAAAATAACTTAGTGGACAGCACGTGAAGACATATTTCTGGGAGAAAATAATGTAATTCTTACGAGGTGCAGTTGTTTAGGCAAACAGTCTAAGAACTGTAGCTTAAACATTTAGGACCTCATTTATGAAAAGTGACGCATCGCTGCGAGAAAACACTGATGCGTCACTTTTCATTGTGCCCTCCTTGCGACACCAATGATAAGTCATATTTACTGTATGCCGCATCATGTCGCAAGGAGTTAGAGTTTTGCCAGTATTTCTGACGTATCTGTAGGCGTAAAAATGGCGCATTGCAGGAGTGTGTCACAAAAGTGATGCAACTCCAGCAATGGGTCATTACACATGGGCAAGTCTCATGTGAAATGCGTCAGTCTTACGCCTGCCATGAGGCAAGCGTAAGATATTGACGCATTTGCGTCCTAGAAGTGGCGCAGTGAAATCTTATAGATTTCACAGCGTCACTTCTATGACCCTTTCTTGCATCAGAACCCCCCCTTGCATACATTATACCTGGCGCAGGTATAATGTGGTGCAGGGGTTTACAAAGTGACGCATCTACCTAGATGCGTCACTTTGTAAATATGGTGCAACAAGTCTCTTTTTTTACACGCTGGTGCGTCACAAAAAGTGACGCACCGACGAACAAAAGTGCGCAAGGGCTCATAAATAAGCCCCTTAGGGCCTGATCCACAAAGGTAAACTTGCACATTTTTGTAAGTTTACTACTTGTGGTATTCAAAGACTACGTGCGGAGTTGTATGCCTCTGCACTCACTATACTAATGTGTGCCGAGTTCTCTGCCCCATTTGCTGAGTTTCTGGTGCGTAAACTACGCACACATAAGTATAGGGAGTTTGGATATGTAAAACTCTGCCTGCAGTTTCTGAACACCAGAAAGTAGTAAACTTACACAAACGTGTAGGTTTACCTTCCTTTGTGAATCAGGCTTTGACTATTTAATTTTCTTTGGATATAAATATTCAATATTAGATTGATGTTGAATGGTGTGTGGGAGTGTCAATGAAAGTAGCTATTCCAAAAATGTGACGCTTGACTTGGATAAGAAAAGATGCAATATTGGCTTTTTATTTCACAGAATGTAATTAATTGATTAAACTTTGCACTTTTCATTAGAAATTACCACAGATCATATTGTATAAATTACATAAAGAATTTTCACACATTTAAAAAACAAAAAGAGTGGTTATAAATTTTGACAATGCAAGTAAAAATATTTACAAAAATCCATCGTTCTTGAGAATTTCCTTTGGCATCTGCTTGTAACAATGTGAACCTTTAAGACATAGAGGCAAAATAGAATTTAAATACATTTATAATTGCAGAATTGCAGTACTATTTATGGTTGTATTTTAATTCTTTAATATCAAAATACCTTTCACTTTCTAGAGCAAAAGCAATTAATTCCACATTTGAATATAAATAATAACCTATACCAGTGCGTCTTAACCTGTGGTCCAGGGACCCCTGGGGGTCTGCAAAGCCTACTCAAAGGGTTCGCCACTGCTTTTTGAACATTAAATAAAGTGATTAATAAAGTGTATATAAATAAAGAAGTAAAATGTACAATTGAACATTTTAAAATGTAAGTGTGAAGGAATTTGAAAGTGGAGGCTAAAAATGAAGTTTGTATTCTTCTATTGATTCGTGAGAGTAGTGCAACTGCATCAAACAAAATATTGTATGGATGATGAGTGACCTCAATTGAATTTAAAAATGCTCCAATCTTTCTAACTAAAATTAAATTTACATATTTCTCTATTTACATATGAATTAAATAAAAATATTTCATCATTTGTATATTTTCCCCGACTTCCAATAATGATTCAGTGGTGCTCCCGGAGTTTCAGTAATGATTAAGTGGGGGTCCACAGAAGTCAAAAGGTTAAGAACCACTGCCTTATGCAGTATAAAGACATAATTTAAATATTGAATTGCTGGAGAGCAAGTTCATTCATGAAGAATATATTGTTATTGCTATAAGTATTGCACTACGAGCAGGTATGCAGCTGGAGAAGCACTTAGAATGTCTCGCACTCAGTGGTGGCAGTTGAACACACTCCGCAATCACACCTGATGGCTACAGGGTATGTATAGAAGGGATCCACTTCTGGACTGCAGTTCGGCATTTTCACGGTAACCAGTTTAGTTTCGTTGTAGGTGCATACTCTGTGATGTGCATCGACGTAAGGCATCTCCAAGATAGGTTTCTGTTGAGAATAATAAAATTAAGCTAGGCATTTAAGGAAATGTGTGCAAAACAAAGGTTTTGGATGTTATTTAAGCAAAGATTGATAAGAATATTTTTCGCTTTGTTATAAACATTTAATAACAATATTTGTGCCCATTGCTTACAAGTGAGGTTCAGATTGCAGCTCAAGAGCTTTCAGACTGGTGGGGTATATACTAGCACCCAGAGTAGCAAGCAACTCTTCCCTCCCTCAAGGGTTTGAAGGGTTTCCCCTGTAAATAAAAGGGCCAATTGGTACATTTTACAGTATTATTTCCAAACAAATAGCATTTGCAAGCAATTGTGAAGGCACTCATGACATGTTCCAATACTTCCACGGTATGCAAAGCTATCCAGAACCATCCATGTTAGAGGGATTCACTTCCCACGAAAATTCTCAAAAATACATGTTTTATTACATTAAAGAATAGGGCCTGACTATGAGTTTGGTAGTGCGGGGGGGCGATGGCACACCACCACCCCGCTCCCGCAGCTGAATGAATGAATGAATAAAAATGTATATTACACAACCAAGTCCGAAGGCATCAAGGCATCTAGCAAAAGGATCAAACAGACCAAAACTACTCCTGCGGATAAGCCTTGGCAAAGAGCCACGTCTTTAATGCCTTTCGGAACATAGGGAGATTCTGCTGGAATTTGATTTCAGTAGGGAAAGAGTTCCACAGTTTGGGAGCTAGTGACGAAAAGGCTCTCCCTCCCCATTTATCTTTTTGAAAGCGGGGAACTGAGAGTAAATTCCTTCCCTGGGAACGCAGGTTCCTGCTCGGGACATAGGGAGCCAGCAAATCCTTCACTCCTTCCGCCCCGCTGCCAGTCAGGGCCCCAAAGGGCATGCAGAGGATCTTAAAAGCAATCCTATCTTGGATAGGTAACCAATGAAGTCTCTTTCTAGCAGCGGTGGCAGACGCAATCCTGGGAGCGTCCAGCACAAATTTGGCTGCCGCATTTTGGACTATTTGTAAACGCCGCACAAGGCTCTTATTAATGCCAGAGTAGAGGGCGTTGCAGTAGTCCAGCCGTGAAGCGACCAGTGCAACCACGATCTGCTTGGGGGCCTGCGGCGCCAAATAGTGTCTGATCTTCTTAAGGGTTCTGATAATACCCCAGCAGGTGGAAACAGTCCTATTAACCTGTTGAGACATAGAGAGCACAGGATCAATCATCACCCCTAGATTACGGGCCAGGACCTTGGGTGTGGGACAGACTCCCAAGGAGGGGGGCCACCACTCCGAAGATCAGATGTCCCTATTCCTGCCAAAGATGAGGACCTCGGTTTTTTCCCCGTTAAGTTTTAGTGAATTATGAATCATCCACTGAGAAACTGCCTCCATGCAGTTCCTGAACCTAAGAGCAGGGGAGCTGACCGAGTGGGAAAGGGACACCATGATCTGGGTGTCATCTGCATGACACCACTTCCAACCCAAATGATCTTATTAACCTGGCAAGTGGGGTCAAATAGATGTTAAAAAGGGTAGGGCTTAAAGCCGACCCCTGCGGGACCCCACATTGCACAGGTAGGGGTGTAGATAGAAACTCACCCAATTTGACCCTCTGTACCCTCTGATTTAGAAATGAAGCCAAGAGGTTCAGAGCCAGACCTTCCACCCCAATCTCCCTAAGGCGAGATATCAAAACCGAGGGGGATAAGGTGTCGAAGGCGGCTGTCAAATCCAACAGGATCAGAAGGGTGGTGTGGCCTGAATCAACCTTCGTGCGGATGTTGTTGAGCACTACCGTAAGGGCTGATTCCGTGCTATGGTGTCTCTGGAAGCCATGTTGGGACTGATCAAGACAGCCCGAGCTGTCTAAGAAAGCCGTAAGATGTTCATTAAGATGCGTTTCAAGCATCTTCGCCGGAGCGGGAAGCAAGGAGATATGCCGAAAATTTTTGAGAATTTCCGGATCTAAAGTAGGCTTTTTAAGAAGGGGCTTGAAAACAGCACTTTTCCACAAAGCAGGAAAATACCCTCCTGTATTGCTTTATTCATAATGGTCAGAAACGGAGGCAGAAGCGTTTGCCGACATTCCTTGAAGATTTTAAGAGGGCAAGGATCCAAGGGGTATCCTGACCTGGTCTTACTCAACAGCACATCAAGCTATTGCAGAGAGAGCGGAGGGAAATGGAACAGGTGCGCAGACAGAACTCTGCTACCCTCTCCCCCGGCAGAAACAACCGACGGGGGCGGGCTCAGCACTGCTCTCTGCAAGGCAAGGGCCGAGTAAATATCGGCTATTTTGGAATGAAAGTATTGTGCTATATTATCACAGAGAGCCTGGGAGCTAGGAATGGGATCAGGAATTTGCAGGGTGCAAAGGGAGTCTGCAATTTTAAAAAGATCTCTGGGGGAGGTGAGAGCAGAGGTCAGCTTGGAGAAATAGTCCTGTTTTTCTTTGATCACCTGAGCCTTGTATCCCTTAAGGAGGAGTTTATGTTTTTCCCTCTCTTGGTAGCCTCCACTTGCCCTCCACAATCTTTCCTGCCTCCTACAACCCTGCCTTAGCACTCTCAAAGACTCTGAAAACCACGGGGCTGAGGGTGTCTTTCTTGCAGAGTAGCGGAGAGAAACCGGAGCCAACCGATCCACCGCCATAGCTATCGAGTCAGTAAGCTCACACGCCACCAAGCTAACATCCTTTACTGTGGCAGCGGATACATTAGGAATAAAAGGAACCAACGTATCATTTGTGATATTCCTATAGTTACGCTTCGGTTCCCTCCTACCAGGACCTCACAGTTTAGTGTATGCAGGAGAGGTCTGAAGCCTCAAGGGGACCGCTAGGTGATCTGACCAGACCAACGGTATAGGAATCCCTGTCTTCAGCCTCTCATCGTTGGAGAACACCCCATCAAGAATGTGACCTGCCCGATGGGTAGGATTGGTAACCACTTGCTGAAGACCAAATGCAGACAGAGATTCCACCAGCGAGGACATCTCTCTGGAGTCTACATTATCGAGGTGGAAATTTATGTCTCCCAGAACCGTAAGCTGGGCACAGCCAAAATAGGGTTCTAGGAGATTAAGCAGGATATTCCCAAAGTCCGCTCTCGGGCCTGGTGGTCTGTAAAGCAATATACCAGAAAAAGGAGCAGCGGAAGGAGAGGTTATCATGAAGTGTAGGGCCTGGAAGGGGTCTGCGGGGGCAGATAAAGTAGAGATCCGGCAAGTGTGGGAACTCTTATATAGAATCCCCAGCCCTCCTCCCCTACGACCTACCCGGTCCAACCCGACTAGCGCATAGCCCTCAGGGATAGCATCCACCAGGTCGGGCCCAGCGGAGTCAGTGGCCCAGGTTTCCGTGATGAAAACCCACGACGGCTTTCTCACGGCCACAAATTCATGAAAGGCTATGTTATTCTTTACCAGTGATCTGGCATTAATAAGAAAGCCAGTCTCACTCGATGATAAGGAAGAGGGGGCCAGATCATTGGGCGGGTTGATGTTAACGACAGACTCTGTCGACGGGAATGGATACTTGGGCAGACAGCAGCAAGCAGATGTATCAAGAAAGGCCTCTGGGGGGCACGTAAAATGACATGGTGTGGTGTGCTGGCCCACTCATGCTCTGACCGCCATACTCATAATATGGCGGTCGGATCACTGTGTGTTGGTCCCCGACTGCCACCGCTCCTCCACCATAGGTCCGGCGGTCCATAGGCTTTATGGGCAGTAGAGATTCTCTGTGTATGTAATTGCAGGCAAACCCCTATCATTTTTCAAAATGTATATAGCATCTCCCATCACTTCTATATTGCAATTCAAATCATTTTTCCAATCTCTTCTACCAAGAAAGTTTTCATCATAAAATGAAGTAAGAAACGGGAAGTCGCCGAGGCCAGATGGTCTACCGACTGAATTTTATAAGGCATACACTCACATCTTAGTGCCACAGTTACTAAAAGTGTACGAAACCACGCTTGATGACTCTACTCTTGCCACCACACAGAACGAGGCCCTGCTGGTATCTCTCCTTAAACCTGATAAGAACCACGATCTTCTCGGCTCCTATCGTCCGCTGGCGCTCCTCAACACAGACTATACATTTTTTGCATTGCTACTGGCTAGGCGTCTTTCACCCTTGGTGAGAATGCTGGTACACCCTGACCAGAATGATTTTGCTCCCGCCCGGTGCACATCTTTTAATATCCGTTGGTTCTTTAGGATACAGCAATATGCAACACACTGCTGGCTCCAATCGGGTTGCTTAGTTCTGGACCTGGAAAAGGCCTTTGATTCTTTGGAGTGGCCTTATCTAGCAACAGTTTTGGGCAAATATGAATTGGGACAGCACTATTTAAATATGGTTCGCCTATTGTACCAACGCCCCACTGTTCGGGTTTGCACCGGTAGGTTAATTTCGGAGCCCATTAGAGTGCGGCGAGGGACGCATCAGGGCTGCCACTTGTCCCCATTGTTGTTTCCCTAGCTATGGAGCCCTTGGCAATGTTGCTCAGGAGCGATGGGGAGGCGTGGTGAATATGGCTGGGAGATGGGCTACACGCTGTTTCCCTATATGCGGATGATTTGCTGTTATACCTCGGGGATGTCACTGCGATCCCGACGTTCATTGCGGACATACTTAGAACCTTTGAGGAGCAGTCGGGACTCTGGGTCATTTGGGCTAAATCAGGGATCTATCCATTCTGTACCGACACAACAGAGGAAGCTGTAGTTCTCAATGGCTTGCCCCTTACATTGTAACCCACCACCTTCAGATATCTCAGTATCTTCATATATCGGATGCCTGACGACTTATTAGAGGGCAACCTGAAGAGAGCAATCTCGGCAATACGAGCTCAAATGCAAATCTGGAAAACACTTCCACTGAATATTATGAACCGCATTACCCTGCTGAAAATGATCATACTTCCTAAACTGCTGTATTATTTCTCAAATCTCCCACTTTATATCCCACCTAGGACTTTCCGGGAGTTGGAACGGGTATTCCGGGACTTAATATGGAATAAGGGGAGGCCACGAGTTGCTTTGTGGAAAATGTATGCTCCTACTAGTCAGGGTGGGCTAGCCGTCCCCAATATGGAATTGTATTATTTAGCTGCCCAGCTCCAATGGGTGATGAAATGGCTGGACGGCAGGTGTCTGGAAGACACAGTGGCTATGCACCGGCCCTGGACCCACTCTCAAATTTGCCATCTGTTTCACCCCGTTGCTAAACTTCAGGCGACCACCGAAATTACACTTGGGTCTGGCACACAATTGCTAAAAGAGGAGTTTATATCTTATACGCGCGACCCTTCCGTATGCCCCGATCTTGCCACTGATGGGGACTCCAAGGGGTAGACTGGGTACATCGGACACAGCCCTGGCAACATGTTATGCTGCGGGGCTGGATACCTTGGGCGATTTATATAAAGACGGCGTCTTACTGACGTTCGAGACACTGACCGAAGATGCTCAATTGCCGGCAGGCCAATTCCTTCTACATACCACCCTTCTACAGGCTTTATCAGCCACCTGGGGGGACATTACAGCTGAGCCACCGACACATCTACTATTACAATACCTGCATGTAATGGGGGCGGGATCACATGTGGTGCATTGGCTGGTGGAGGCACTTCTTGTACATACATTGAAGCCGATGCAGCGACTCCGAGCCAGATGGGAGGTAGATAGAGGTCAGCCCTGGACTGATAGGGAATGGCACGCTATCTTAGCGGGCTCTAGGTACATACCGAGGAACTCTAGGTTCAAACTTATACACACATTTATCATACAGAGGGCATACCTCTCACCTGATAAGGTGAATAGGTATTTCCATATCACCAATTCTGCTTCCCCGCGCTGCCAGCAGCTAGATGCATACTTGCTTCATATTCTATGGGCTTGTGCATACCTTCAACATTATTGGCAAGAGGTGGCCACGACCCTTGCTTTATGTACAGACACACCCCTGCCATTGTCATGGGAAATTTGCCTACTAGGGCTTTATGCCAGATCTAAAAAAATAAGGTTGTCTCGAGATTCTGAGACTTAGGTTTAATCACTGCGAAACGATTGATAACCAAGAAATGGAAACATGCTGATGTGGCAACACATGTGAGCAATGGCACACAGGGACCTCAAAACACATACTCACATATGGTATGAGGATTTGTAATTGAGAATAGCACACTAGCTATACTATCATATTGTTGAAAAATGTAATGCTATTCTTTATATGTGTTCCATGATTATGTTTTTAACATTTGGATATTTTGTAAAAAGTCGCGATGTCAGTCATGATAAAATCAGAAAATACCAATAAAGATATTAAAAAAAAAAAAAAAAATGAAGTGAGAAACTACCTGAACACTATGGTGGGAGAATGAAAAGTTACACAGATCTCACGATCTCGGGCTTTATACCGCTGAGCTATCCTACAGGTCAACCAGTTCTTACAGATTAAAGCAATAGGTCTACCACTGAGGTAGCAGGGACAATGAAGGATCAAATATATCCTTGAGTTTATTCCAGTCTTCCAGCATCAGATAGCAGTTTTGAGCACAAAATTATAAAAAAATGATAAAGTACCTTCATATCAGTGAAGATGTATCACTAATGGCAGCAAGTGCCCTGCACCAGCAAGCACTTGAGTGGAGCAGTTTCTCTACGTAGGATACATGTCTGCTCAAATATAAGTGGCCCGGCGTTCCTCCACTTGGATATTACAGGTGCAGAACCACGAGACCCGTTTTTACCATTCAGAAAATCCAGCTGGTATAATTCCTATGTGGATTGGCTAGAAGTGCAACCCGTCCACAGTCCCTGGCCTGCGTCTACCCCTCTCATAAGGTAGGAGGATAACACGTAATGTTCATAGAAAAGCATGTAAAGCTCACCCCTGCTAGGCCACATTCTCTCCTCCCTCCACCCCTTTCCTGCTCCAGTTTCACTGCTCACATTTACCATCTACTCCGAGAATATATGGATGCATATCCTTATTCCAGCAAGGTTGCCATATTATATTTTCTGCAAAAGCACCCTAATTAGTCTCAAATTTAGAGAACTTCCAACACCTCAACCCTAACTGTAACCTTAGAACTTAAGCCAAGCCTTGTCCCCAGTAACATTGCCTCACAGTAATTACACATTTCTTCTAGGAGCAGTAAATATGGAATCCTACTGAGACCCTGATTACAAGTCCTGTGTAATTGTTGCACTAATCTTTTTAAGTGATAAATAACCCAAATATGTGATTCTCTGTGAAAACAGAACCCAACAATCTATTGGTACTAATTGCACCAAAGTCTACATGCCCCCTTTTTTCTTACCTGGTAAATTAGGCCTGCCAACATTTATCAGGGGTAAAATGAGACTGACTGTTTTCATCACCTAACTCATAATTGGGTTGTGCAATCATACTCCATCTTACATACTCTTGCCTGCTCCTGAATCTGTCTCCCAGTGGCTGAATTTACAGTGACAAATCACTCAGGCAGCCATAATGTCGTTATAGGTGGAAATCTTACATGGGCTGCTACTCCCAAGACTGAAATGAGTTGGATGCTTGTGAGGTAAAAGTAGCCCTTCCCATCCCCATAGAAAGTATTTCCAAGGACATCTCCTGCATCAATAGACATAGATAGTGGCATAAGTAGTACTAAGAATGGAGAACTGTCTCCACCCATTAAAAAAGGGGCAAATGCAACCTAACAGTCTAAGTGAAAGCGCTAATCAGTAATCATGAAACCAAAGGGCCCAGTTAAAAAGTGTGTCTCGGGGGTACTGTAAGCAAACGTGATATGAAGAAGACAGGTTACGGGCTACTATATGGGACAAAAGTGTCTGAGACAGTAGTTATACGCAGGGAGATAACTTTCTAGTAAATTCACACTGTAAAAACTAAAAATAGTGTGAACCCCACAAGTTAAGGAAACTCTTTTGACAATATACACTAAATAAAAGATAAGCTCAAGATCACCTGAAACATGAAATGAAGAGTAAGACCTATGGCAATAACTCACTGAATTCGAACAGAAGAAAGACCTACTGAAAGAAAAAGAAATGTACATGATCCCCAGAGAGATATTGCAGAGTCCATATAGTTCATTACTCCATAAAATTGGAAGAGGATTTTTTCTACCAAACACTGATATTAGTGCTCTTTATCCTTTAAGGCAATCCATATGGTTGGGAGAACATATGAGAGGTTTACAACAAGATAACCAGCTTGAACTGCATATGATGTGTTGGTGTAGTCCAATCTGGACATCACCAGGGCCAATATCACAGTAATCTTCGTTGTCATTTTCAGTGAACATTACTGTGATATTGGCCTTAAGGATGTCCAGATTGGACTACGCTGAAACATTATATGCGGGTTTGCTAAAATATCTCCTCTTCAGAATGCAGCATTGGCTCTGGGTTTGCCGGGACGGGAACATATTTCCTGTAATTTGTGGAATTTGCACTGGCTTTCCTCTCTGCACTCTTAATGCATAGGGCCCTCCATCATTCTGGATCGGACTATCCTTCGGCTAGGATTGCCTTTTATAGCCCTCCTAGGGGTTTACGCTGATCTGGTAATCATATGTACAAGGTTCCTAAGGTTCGTCTGGCCACTGCGGGAGGTCACTCTTTTTCCTTCCTGGACCCTCTATGGTTGAACAAGCTCCCCTTTGACCTGCGTCAAATAAAGGTTGAAGTCATGACCTGGCTTTCTTCTCAGTAATCACCATCTGTATCTGCTTCTTTTCACAGACCATATAGCGCCGGGTCACTCTTGAGTAGCCATGTGGTTTATAAATTCATTCACAATCACAACTTCAGCTGGTAATTGAAATGATGTGGCCTTTTAGTACTATGCATGTATGTATGCCTGTAGCCATCTTAGCTGGATAGCAATGGAGCATTGCCATTCTATCAGATTTCCAACACGTTTTTGCATATTTTTCCTTGCTGCTCTTTTCCCATCCTAGTTTAATCGGATTACTTGTTTATTTAGACAATTTGGAACAAAGGGATAAATGACAAGCCTGATAGTTTGAAGGTCTGTTAGGTGGAGCAGCAAATGTGATCTAAGTGAGGAACTATATTGTAGGTCTACCCCACACAAGCTGAATTTTGAACCCTCTTTTCGGTGTGGGACACTTAGGCCATCTTTATGAATAGCTCAGTTAATTACAACATGAGTGGCAACTCTGGCTACATTACATTTGTGAATGTTGTGATAAATATTTATAGACGGGGCAAAACGCCCAATATTTACCAGAAAACCACAATTCTAGCGTGGTAAAACCATAATCCGCAGGTTGTTCCCAGGAAAACCTCCTAATTGTGTGGTATATATCACAACTGATACATTTTGACTCCGCAAAGTCTAATATTAACAGGTGCGATAAATGTCACACCAATTAGCGGGACACACTTAATGAGGACCTAAGTTCTCGATTTTAGATTTTGAACATATCTGTATTTTTCTCTTCGTTGGTTGAGGATGCTCCAAAGCCAATTCCATGCCTTTCAGATGTGCATGAGGAAGTGTACTGCACAATATTGCACCAAAATCTAAGCCATCCATCCCTCCAGATGGTAGTACATGCCCGGAGGCAGCAACTTTAGTGGCACAGGATCAACATCAAAGTTACTTTGTGTTGAATGGAATGAGAGAAAGAACCCACAAAACAGGAGGGGCCATTGCACTCTTAGATGAGTCCAGCTGGAAATGCACACCAAAATGATATCAGTTACAGACAGCCTGGCACTGAAAAAAACGCTGTACGCTACACACTATCTGTTGTTCCATAACACATAACCCGATGTTCCTCAAGCATTTCAATTTCCTCAATACCTCAATGAAACTTTATTATTTAACCAACACCTTCATGGTATATTTTAACATCTCCTGGAATATAAAAACATGTGTTCCTAAACTAAAAGAGATCACAAATTTACATGGGCTCTCCCAAATAATTAAGCTCGAAACACATAGAAAAGAAAACACCCACAACCACATTTCTTAACCCCCAGACCTCATAAGCATAGAAAAAACTGTAATGCTTGACTGAACAGACCACCATGCACTCCCATTACACCTTTATCTTCATACAAATTAGAGAAAAGATCTCAACAACATCTGCATTCCATAAATGTGCGGGAATTTAAAATGTTTGGCAAGTGATAAAAAAACACTGCTATCTATAGAAGTTCTCACAAAGTACTACAATTCCTCATCCTTAAACACAAATGACACACTAGCCCCCATCCCCCCCCCCCCAACTCTCTAAAATTGTTAAAAGAGAAACAAATTATATTGAAGGAGAAGCAGAAACTAGAAAAAAAATCTGGTGTAAGCAGAAACGTCATCAAAATCTACAGGCACTGAAAACCCAACAAAAAAATCAAATAAAACATTATTGTCACAAAAAGAACTACTTTACAAACAGATTAAGGAAACCTTAAACATACCCAGTACTTAAATAATTAAACAATATTTCCATCCAACCCATAAACCAAACATCCACTGCTCAACCTCTATTGCTATCAATAGTGGCAGCATTTTCATCAATAAGCTCTTAAAACTACACAGAAATAAAATCAGACTGAGATGCGAAAATCCAGCTGGAAAACCTAGAAAGAAACATTCAGGAACAGTCAGTATTCCAAATCGTAATACCTAAGACATAACTTCAATCAACCCCTCATCCGATAGAGATGATCCTATCCCTGCAAACTTTCAAAAATGATGTGCTCATGACATTGCTCCACTAATTCATCAAACAGTAAATTCCTACCTAGAAACGGGAGAACCAGCCTAGACACAGTGAACCTTCATAACTTGAGGCCGACCTCCAAGATATCTTTTTTTAAAAAAAATTATGTAAAAGCTGTCTCTAAGCAACTACTGTCACACATCTCCAACAATGACGTCTGAAGCTATTATCTATTGAAATTCCAAACTAAATGGAGCACACAGCAACCCTCCAAATTATAGATGATAATCTCAGTACAACTGACAATGGTCATGAATGACTACTGGTACTATTAAATCTGTAAGCAGTTGTTGGCAGTATTTAATCATGACACGCTGCTCTGCATTTTATCCCCCAGAATGGGAATCAGTGGCTATGTGATACAATGGTTTGCGTCTTTACTCTCTGACAGATCACAGTTTGCTCAACTCGGTTCTTTAAGATTTTCTACCCTAATGGTGAAATGTAGTGGCTCCATCTTTTCATCCTCACTATTCCAACTCTATATGGGGTCTCTTGCTTCAGGAAAATGTGACCCGCATACTCCAATATGCAGATAATACACAACACTATCTTAAAGCGGCAAATCCATCTCACATTAGAGCTTCTAAATCACTCCCCAAAAACCGAACTTGGAGAGTTCCTTCTCTCGGAAAGTAACTCCAGCAAAAACTGAATTCCTTTTCCCCTACTCAATGGAAACTTCATGGTCAGTCCAAACACTGGGTCGTTCAAATTACCTCACAAACTGTTGCCATCTGCTAAATCGGTGGGTTTCTTTATCAAACAAAATCTAACTGTGGTAACTTAGGCTGAGAAAAATGTGGAAACGACCTCTTTCCAACTATGTTTAATAGAGAAACTAAATCTATACATCCCTGAGACAGACTTCAGAGCAGGAATGCAGATGCTAGCCTTCTCTCTCCTCGATGGGAGGGAAACAGTCAGAGCACTGTGCCTACAGCCACGCTTGTTCCGACATCGCAAGCATAACCACGCTTGCCTTAACCACGCATATGCAGTACGAGGTCTAGCTGCTGCAGGGACAGAAGCAGGAAGACCTTGCCAGGAAGAGAGCCGCGGTGAGGTAAGTCGGGCTGGGTAGTTTTCTGGGCTGGTGGGATTCAGGGGTTGTTTTCTGGGCTGAGGGGGTCTGGGTAGTTTTCTGGGCAGAGAGGAGATTGGGGTCGTTTTCTGGGCTTGGGGGTGTCTGGGTAGTTTTCTGGGCTGGGGGAGTCGGGGTTAGGTTTTGGACTGGGGGTTGGGGTAGTTTTTTGGGCTGGGGGTCGGGATAGTTTTCGGGGCTGGGGGTTTGGGGATCATTTTCAGGGCTGGCGGTTTAGGGCTAGTTTTCAGGGCTGGGGGTCGGGGTAGTTTTCAGGGCTGGGGTGGCTGGTGTAGTCTATAGGGCTGGGGGAGGGTTGGGCTAGTTTTCAGGGCTGGGGGAGGGTCGGAGTATTTCTTCTAATTAGGCGTTAGGGTATTAGGCCTAAGGGCAGTGGAAGGGGTTGGGGTAGTTTTAGGGACAGTGCGGGTGGAAGGGGGTCAGGGTTGTGTTTGTTAAGGGGCAGGGTTGTAGGCCTCGGACAGGGGTAGTGCAATGTGTAGTCGGGTCGTTTTTAGGGCTTAAGGGAGGGCGGGGTAGGTATTAAGGCTCAGGGGGGTAGATAGTTTTTAAAAATAGGGGTTTGGGTTTTAGGCCTCAGGGCAGTGGAAGGGGTTGGGGTAGTTTTAAGGACAGCGCTGGAGGATGGGAGGAGGTCAGGTAGTGTTTATTAAGGGTTAGGGACAGCGTGAGGGTTGGGAGGGGGTCAGGGTATTTGGACCTCAGGGTAGGGGGAGGGCAGGTGGGGAGTTTGTAGCCTAGCCATGCATACCCCTTTACCATTCATGCCTTTCCAACAAAATTACGTGGTAAAGGCATGCGTGATAAGGGAATGCGTGGTTAAGACACATTTATGGTTTAGGCTACGTGGTAGAGGCAAGTGTGGTTAAGCCATGCATACCTCTATCATACAACCCAATGGGGTAACACTCTATTCTGGGGTCTCCCAAAATCCACACTGGCACCTCGCAAAACCATTTGCCATGTGTCTGCTCACCTTGCCAAGGGTGTGAAGAGATGAAATCACATACCAATTCTGAGAGGTCTAGATTGGATTCCCTTTGAAGCATGAATTAACTTTAAAAAGGCCAGTATCACACACACACAAAGCACCTTGTTTAGGTCTCCACAGATATCCATAAGGCAGCCAAGCACAATAGGGAAGGAGGAACTCTCTATTACTTGTAAACTTACGCAGATTTCGCTGACTCAAGGGCCTGCAACAGAATTAAGGGTAATGGCTCACAAACAGAAATCTTGCTTTTTGTGCTGATAGTGCCAATGGATTTACTTAGTGTCAGACTAGCCACAGAACAAATAATGGGGATTAAAATTGATGCAGATCTCTCACTGAACCTCTCAATTCATAAATTAATCAGAACAGATGTCTGGAACAGAATTGAAAGGCTTTGCTTGATTTCATTTTTTTCAAAAGGCCAAATCTATCCATGCAGTGGTGACCTCTCTTTTGGGCTGCACAAAGTGTCTGTCTAGGCCTATGTGACTTTCCTCTAGTTTAGCTACAATGTTTTTGAAATGCAGAGGCCTAAGGAATTCTACATTTAGGACCTAGTTAACTATAGACACCTGCCATGGTCTCACTTTAATTCCATATGTAAGGTCCCATAATTTGGAATCTTACATTTTCTGTGTCATTTGTAGTCTCTGAGCACTGGATTCTCTTCACAGGATTGATCTTTGAAATAAACTTCCAATTCACCTAAAGCTTCTGATATGCTGACACGAGAGTGGCAAATAAGGCTTCCTCCTAGCTACACTATTTTGTTAACTATAATAGCTTTGTTGATGTAAAGAAGAAGGTGGGTTGAAATGGAACCATCCACGGGAATATTCTCACTAGAAAGTATAGAAAGCATTTCGAATTGTAATCTGTCCTATACATCCTTCTACATACATTGAACACTGACTTGTCTATCTAATTTTACTTGATGGCCACAAACAGATTTACCAAAATCTACCACTCTCCAGGGAATAACATCTTCTCAATAAATAGCACAAGGAACTTCTGACCGTCTGCCTTTCCACTCCCACAAACATGTTTTTCTCAGTCACTACAGCATAAAATGGAATACACCCACAGACCTCATTGTCTCATATCTCATGCTTTCCTAAAAAAAAAAAACCTGAAATCCATAACAAATTCTCTGTAATCCATCAAAGATGGTGTACATGACCTCATGTTTGCTGCCTGGTACCAGTTTAAAGCCCATTTGAAATTTACTGATCGGAGCACACAATAATCCCCTTTATCATCATGTCATTTTCCTGTTCTCAGCGTCCACCGCAAACAAAAATAGACATGGACGAAACATTTCAGAGACATAGAAAAGAAGTGCTGTGTTCCCAGATTTTCTCCTCCTAACTCATAGAACTCCAAAGGAAATTACAATCAATATTGTTTTCTCATGAGGAAAAACACAACAAAAAGCAATCCTCTAAATGGGTCTCTCCCAATCTCAGTTAGAATAGACAGAAATGGAGAAGTGGTAAAAGGACTGAGAGAAAATTCCATGCGACTAAATTCCCTAATCAATTTAAAAGGCAAAGGAAAATATGCAGAATTACTGCAATTACAGCCTAAGCCTCCTGCCTTAAGTCACAAACCAATGGGGCCAAGAACACGTCCAAATAGGTTGTTTTAATATTATCTCACATAAAATATTACATTCAACAGTCGAGGGTCCCAGTGAACCTAAATGCAGCAATTTTTCGTTCTTTTTCTTTGACATAATCAACAAACTCTGAGATAAATTCACCAATTCAAATAATTTAAAGATAAATCAAGAGATCACCTCATAAAATTAACTATCTAGCCTAAACAGCTTAAACTGGGTAACTTTAAAGCTAGATATTCACTGAAAACAGTCTAATTAACATACAAAGCCTTCTGCCCCAACATCCCAAAGTAGATAAACAAAATCTCAAAGTATCAAGAGAATCCAGGACGCTAAGAAGCAGAAACAAACATCTATTCAACAACACACTTGTCGGAAAAAGAATTATACTATCCAGGTCCTTCTCAGGACCTCCTCCTAAATTATGGAATCATAACTCAGTTTGCATCAAAAGTGCACTCTTTTTCCTCGTCTTCAAAATCCTAATGTAGGGCTAACTCGAAAACAATGGACTCATTATCCATGATGAAATTATTTACTATCTCCTACCTTCGAAAAGTGCAATTCTTGTCTTTGGTGATTTCAGCATAGTAGAAATATAGTATGCAAAGACTACCCTAGACACATACCATACAGATATCAGGACAAGTAATCACACTGCTAATGAAATATGAGAAAAATTTACATAAATGGATCAGCTCGGCTAAATGAAATAAGAAAACGTTACTGCCAATTGCACACTAACTTTAAATGTAAAGTGTATACAAAGCTGTGGCGAATTAACACCTGTGGAAGTCGCATACATCAGGTGTGCATGGGACATTTGTCAGATTTCATAAAAAAAGGGAAAAGGACTTTAGATGTATTAATTGAATGTGTTAGATCACAGATCACTTTGCATGGCAAGCTCTCTTCTGCTCTGATAGCAATGGATTTACGAATCCGATTGGATACTACCTTACCTTAGGCGTCCTAAAAAAGTTGCAAGAAATGCATATTGGAGGCATGTAGGATATTTATCCATCTCACAATTTTACAAACAAGACCCTGGTCTTTGAAAAGAAGTCTGGCGGTAGGTTGCAAAGATGTGAAATGTTGGAGCTGTAAATGGCAGTGGTGTGACCTCGTACGCATCGTGTAGGACCGCCTGAATACTAAAATACTATTCGACTCGATATTAGAGAGGCCTGATCTCACTCTGGAATGGATATACACAGACAAGCTTAGACAATCATTGTACTTGGTCTTTCAGACACCAAAAGTATTGGTAAGCAGGTTCATCTATTGTGGGAAAATAAATGTCTACTCAGACAGTTGGGTAAAAAAACTAAGGCTCGGATTTACTAAAGGTCTGCACTGTCGAAAAGCAACAGAATACAATGTAAACATATGCAAAGTCTTTGCACCGGTATTTGGCAGTGAAAAGCTGCCTTTTTCTCAGCTCAAAAACCTCTTACCGCTACTTTGTGTCACTTTTCATCAAGGGACTTTACTTGGGAAAAGCAGCTCAAATACTCATAGGTTTTGACACAAGCCCAATCTATAAAAAGGTAACCAGACTGGGCTTTGTTTCAAATATGAAGCAGATGGTAACAAGGAAAAAAAAAAATTTATTTCTAAAGAAAACATACTCTGCATGTATTGTGCACTGCATGTGCTGGATCCTTCTAAATTTATCAAGGCATGGGAATTTGAATAGGAACGGCAAGCTTCCACTACAAATTTTATGCTAGACCGCACATACTCACCTCTGCTACATGGTGCTTGGCTGTGCATCATGCAAGACAACATGTTTCTGCTTCACTGCAGGGGATGACAGCTGCAGCAGGCCAGTATTAGTGGCTATGACTCTGGGCTGTAATTTCCCCTCGCACAGCAGAGAATTTTATTCAATCAATCGATCAAAACTTTATTCGGCCACATTATGGCCATAAAAGTACATTTACACTAACAATAGACCAATGATGCTATGCAAATACATAATAAAAAAGGGCAGAGCTACTATTTCATATACAATTATTGTATGACGATTTCTTAGCTCATACATATTTGGTTTGTCATGGCATAGCTATAGTATTAACAAGTTCTAGATAAAATACATAGAAGTGAATTTGATTACTGTGCTACATGAATATTTAGTACATCTGGCCCTAAGTCATGAATAGAGTAATGCACAGACGGCATAATCTATACATTTAATGAGTAAGAACCAATGTTTAGTAAGATCTGGGGAAATGTTGGTGCATTGTCTAGAACTTTTGGAGATCTGTCCCTGGGGACCATGATAAGTAGACATATAGACCAAACTGCGTCATGAAAGAGAGAGCGTAAACGAAACAAGCAACAATTAAGGTATTAATTAACTGTTTTGGAAGTTTTTAATTTTACACATCAGACTAAAATTTAATATTGACGAAAATGCAGGACGTTTGCTGTTCTGTCATTGTATGAAGGGACAAATCTATGTCGAAAGGGTAATACGTGGATGGACAGAATGTTGATGGCAATTTAGAGTTCCAAGTATTGTAAGAAAGTGATAATATTTACTCAGAAAAATTGAAAATCAAGACGAGGGTCAGACACTTATTTTGTAACTCTCAATAAGGCACATTTGTATCTGTCATGTTCATAATGAAATTTAAGGAATAAAAAATCAGAAAATCTCATTTGAACCATCTGTTGCAATTAGGAATTGGTAGCCGGCAGGTGTGTTTTTATGAGCCCAAAAGGGCAGGCAGAACAAAGCCTGTTAAAATGGACAAAACCAATGTGCTTTTCATTAACTGTGAAACACGAGTAGATGTGCATGGTGTTCGAGAATCTTAAACATCCCTCTCACTTTGATATTTTGTACATGGATATCAGAAAGAAAGGCGTCACTTTGGAAACCTTTTATCCCGGCTCTCTTGTTTCCAATGCAGAATGTAAGTGCATCAAAATAGCGAATAGTCTGACTTTAAATTTTGCGTAGATAATTTCTGTACTACATGCATGGTATTTTACACTGGTGACCAGGCATTTTGCAGCGGCATTTCCACATGCCTACCTGTGCAAAGTGTAATTTCGAGTCGGTGAATTTCTCATTTTTGCACTCATCAGTGAGTGCAAATGGTAGGTCAAAAATTCAAATATTTCGGTGACTATAATGTTGTTTCTTCGGCATTAACAATGATGTAATACAGGGATACTGATATATCCTTATGAAATGAGAGATATTATTTTTTTATTACAAGAGCGCTCTAGTGGCAGATAACATCTTGCAATAAGAAAAGTGGGTCACTAGTCTTGCGTACCAAAGGAAGAAAAGATATTTTGTCAGACAAAGGTTCTATGTCTTGAATTGGAAATATTTCTTTATCACTGCATTTATAGGGTAGTTTTTTTTTTGGTCTCATTTTATTTTGCTTATATAACCAAACTTTATCCTACGCTATACTTTATGCATTCATGATCCCTATGTTTTTTTTTTTTTTAGCCTTCCTGCTACGTGCAAAGTCCGGGCCAAAATTGCAAAGAATTCAAGCAGCGCAGCAAGTAAAGTTGATGCGCTATTTTGCATTGCACTGTATTGCGTGAATGGGAGAGAATAGAACAGCGCCATATCTACGAAGATGTGCCTCTCTGTTCACTGACGCACTTATGGCTGCCACGCGCCAATGCAGACACCCTGGCACTACAGTGCAATGGGGACTGTGTTGTGGTTAGTATAGTTTTTGTCCAGGAGTGTGTCCCTTTGTGTACAAAAACTATACTTTAAGGCATGTCCTTCTTTGCATGTGTGCTGTAGAACACGTACATAGAGAGACAAATGAGGAGACATGAAAACATTTCTCCTAGTTATACCTGCCTCAGGAAGCCCCAGGATTTTGCTGCAAATCCTTGCCTAAAATTCTTTGTTGATAGGGATTTATCTCAAAACCCTTGGGTGGTTGAATGGGAACACCCATGCACCATTCATGGAACGGCCCGTGATGCAAAATTAAGCAAGGCAGCGTGTGACTTTGCATTTCAATCCATTGCAAATCTCGATTTGCTTTGGATTGTAAATCCAACCGGTAGACTTTGCCTTAGGTTTGTGTTAAAAAAGCAAAGCAAACCCAACTCAACATCTTATATTTATTTATTTATTTATTTATTTATAAAAGTTTTATATAACGCTAGCTAGACCCGAAGGTGTCAGGTCACTTCACTTGATCGTGACAGAATACAGTGAAACAGGCACCCAATAACATATGAGGCGAGAATTCAACAGATAATAGTACACATAAAAGATGATAATAGAAAAACCAAAAACAAGCGACGCAAGTCGAGAGGATCTAATAGGGGCCTCCGTCTGTATAGGCAGTTATTGCATACAGATCCTTGCAACATATCATGACATAACGAGACTGATAAAAGCGCATAACATAGCACAACGTGGAACTCACCTCCCAGGTCTCACAGCGACCCCAGCAGGCATCAGTAGTAATACGCAGCCCTTTGCAGCCTGGTTTCTTGGCCATGAACGTGAACTCACGCACAGCGCAGCCAATGAAAGTGCGCAGGTTGACGTTGGAGGTCTTGAGGGCAGTAAGACAGGTAGTCACGATCAGCAGCTTGAGCGAGCCAAGAACCACACGCTGAGGCTTCATTGTTGCTTGGACCAAACCGATGGCCACCTCGCAACACGATTCCAAGCACACCTTCTTGACTCAGGTCTGGAAGGCCAAAAAGCAAAAAACAAAGTATACATTATTTCACATACAGTGGTGACCTTATTTCTCCGAGCTAATGTATGTGCTTCAGACAGAAGATGCCAGAAACAGTGAGCAGCAAACCCCACTCATATTTCCGACTTGTGCTGTCTAAACTTCATGGCTTAACATGAATACATTCTGTGTAATAGGTATGAACTTTAGACTCCTCAAACACAAAAAACAGGCACCTGCTATCCATGGCAGGGTCCTACGTCCAAATATGGACTTCTCCCTCATCCATCGCTTGGAGAGGGGATTGGTTAATGACGCCACTGCTTACAACATACCTATTAGTCCTACGAAGTAGCTGTCTGCCAGAAGCCAGAATTACAAAACAATGAAGTAAATAGCTATAGAATGTATTATCACATATTTATGATTAATCATGCATTACAGTTATTATATATCATACAATTGTGATGAATTTGCTTTGGCACTAAGCGTATTTCAATGCATGTCTCGAAAATATAATGTTGGACTAGGCAGAAAATGAAAATTCGAGGTTTACCGGATAGCTATATGTCTTTTATCACTTTCTCTAGTTTTTATATATATATATATGTGTGTGTGTGTGTGTGTGTGTGTGTGTGTGTGTGTGTGTGTGCGTGTGCGTGTGCGTGTGTGTGTGTGTGTGTGTGTGTGTGTGTGTGTGTGTGTATATTCTGTACACACACACTCACACATGCAGGCAAACCCACACACACACATTGACACACTCACCCCCACCGTACTTACTCACACACATGGACATGCACATTCATGCAAACACATATACAGAGAGAGAGCGAAAGATAGAAAGAGTGGACAAAAAGAAGTTGCTTTTCAATACTATACATTTTGGCTAATGTTCGATATATTATTCATTGTACATTATATTGTTATGTATTTGTACATAGCCTACATTTCTTAGGTGTATAAAATATTGTTCCAAATAAGAAAAATTATATTTCTAAAACGCGTTCTGCTGAAATACTTTTAGTGATTTATAGTTTGAAAATTCCAGGCAGCAGGAACCCGGACCCAGACCCAGTCCAACACTTACCTTGTTTGGGAGCTGCAGAGCTGGAAGCCTGGCTTTAAAACCTGCTAATAGGTAAAGTTTGAGAGATTGTCAGGAATCCTTCTGCACAGAAGCACTTCATAGGTTCGGCCGGGGGCTCTCCTGAGAAGCCTCTCTCGAGCCCTTTAATTGCTGAAATATATAGGAAGGGATTTGTCAATCAAAGCTAAGGAGAGGCAGATACTTGCAAGGGCGACAGGAAACATCAAAAGCGCTGATCCCAAAGCCAGCCTCCCTCTTCATACTGAGGGCATTGTTTCATACCTGCATTCACTCAAACAAAACACATTATCTCCTGGCAGGGCTTGGGGCTGAGGGGAGGGTGACATAATTGTGAGAAGCATTAGGATGGAACCATTGTATTTATTCAGTAAGGCAGAAGATGCAAAGGGATCATTGCTGATATTCTTTCAGGTAGCAACAAATCGCAAACAGCTGCTGTTTCAACAGGCACTGAACCTCGAAAGAACAGCAAGTACCAACAATCATCAGCACATCTGGTTCAATTAAATAAAATCTGCATCCTAAAGTGAGCTCAGCTGGCACTTTGGGGTATATTTACAAGCCCCTACCACCACCACAAAGTGACGTTGTGGACGATAGGGGCTCCGCCTTATTTACAAGGCAGTGTTGAGCCACTTAACGTGGCTTAACACTGCCTTGTAATTAAGGCACCCTTTCACGCTATACTTAGCGTGAAAGGTGTAGGCAATGGGTCTTGTGGTGGGCTTTCCGCCGTAACACCCATTGATTTTGACGCTGCCCCGTATTTACAAGAGCAGCATAAATAGGAGGCAGCACCAAAATCAAGACCAGGGAAAACCCGGTCTTAAACAGGCGAAATATGGAGAAATGCTTTATTTCTCCTAGTTTTTGCTGTTTCCATGTGTGGTGCGTTCTGCAGCACACATAGAAACAGCAAAACGCCAATGATTGTTTATATGCAGGAAGGTGCCCCTTCATTTCACATAAACAATCATTTTTTTTAAAAATGCCGCTTTGCAACTTCTATGTGTGCTCAATTAAGCAGCACATATAGAAGTTACAAAGCGGCATTTCAAGATTGTTTATATGCAGGAAGGGGGACCTTCCTGCACATAAACAATATTCCCATCAACACAGGCACCCTTGCACTATGGTGCAAGGGTGCCTGCATTGGTGCTAGGCAGCTAAATTTAGCACCAGCGCAGGGAGGAAACGCAGGGCTGCACCATATTCTAGTAAATATGGTGCAGCCCTGCGTTTCTAAAGTGACGGAGCGTGTTGTTAGCCTTCTTGGCTTAACAACACGCTTCACCACTCTCTTGTGAATATGCCCTTTTGTTCGGTGCTTGTATGTATGTTGTGTCTTTAAAGAGGTCGACCTACAATACAGGATTTCTTGGCACTAGAAGATTATTTACTGAGTCCTTTACACTAAGCCTACTCCGGGTCGACTCAAACCCAAACACAGCCAATGCTCCAAGGGGACATCAGTAGAATGGGGCCACATGGGCATGAAAGTCAATTCACCAAAACGCCAAGGGTAGCATAAGTGACATCACAGGCCCTTTGACCTTCAATCCCAATCACACATTCACACTTACACACATTCTCTCTCTCACATAACCACACACTCACTCACAAGCAGGCACACAATATACATTTAAAAGCTTTTTTTACTTATCTAAGCTTCCACAGAGGGCCTAAGTCCAGCTAATTTTACTCCTTTTTAATATTACACCAATAGTGAATAATTAAGCATTATTCACTATTAGTGTAACAAAAAATAGAGGGGGAAACAAAGACAAAGGAGCCCCAACCAACAGCCACAAGGACATGCTTCCACTGGGTTCCTGGTACTGATTCTGCTACCTCCGATGCCAGGGTTTGCAAAAACAGAGCAAGGGCTCTCAGCTGTGACCCTTATTTGATGTCCATCCACATGGGCTTTGCTGGGTCATGGTCTCCCATTCATCTCTGAAAGTAGCCACTCAGCCTGCAACCTATCAGGGAAATGCCAGAGAGGCCAGTCTGGCCCTGACTACACTGCAAGTGTCTAGCCCAAAAAGTTTGTTTCACAGGCAATAGACTCTGGTGAGGTTCATATGTTGTTGGAAAACTGTGCAATGACTTTATAGTTAAATTCATCAATGTCTGTGATTTGGTTATTGTCGGAAAGTTATCCTTTTGCCCCGTTCACCCCCATTTGTTTGCTGAATGATACTGGTGGTAACTGACTCTGACTGAACCCTCGGCTCTGCTAACCAGGCCCAGGGCTATGAGTAGAAAGGTACATGTGATAGGGTACACTTAAAATTGGCAATGCCAAACTTAGAAGTCCCTAGTAGATAATAGTGCCAGGGGGTGCAATCTACTTATAAGTCCATAGTGTATAATGGGGCATGGAGGTTTAGAGGCCCAACAGATTTCTTGCATTTGCATGTGAGCGCTGCTGTGTGCTTGCTGTCCTTTTAAAGGCAGTCCTGCCTTGCAGCCTGTCTTTAAAAGTAAATTCTCATAATTGATATTAATAGACCCTATAAGTCCCTAGTATATAATAGGGCTGTGGGGTGGGGGGTTCAAACTACCTATAAGTCACTAGTATGTAGTAGGGCTTGGAAGTTTAGAGGTCCAGCAGATTTCCTGCACTTGCATGTGTACAAATCGAGTGCCTTCTGTCATTTTAAAGGCTTTGCAGAGAGTCTTTAAAAGTAAATTGTGTGCAAACTCGACTCCGTAGGCTAACATTGCAATATTTTATTTAGATATATTTATTGCTAGGAAAGGAGTAAATATCATTCAAAGACTTAAAATATTGGTATAGATGAAGTCAGCTACTTGCCACTGTTGAATTTATCATAACTAGTACAGAAGAGAAGTTATAGAACTTTCTCTTCTGTAAGCCAAACAAAAGCCTTCTAGTGGTCTCTGCTGATTGGTCAGCCTTAACAGGCTTAGCCAGGCTGCTTTGATTAGATGATAAGTGGCCTGTCCAGAGCAGAGGTTATCTGATGGAGAGAGCTCTGAAGCTGAGGAGGATGGGTCCTGCAGAGGGGCTGGGTAATTCAAACTGAGCTCAAAGAGAGAGCAGACCAGTAAGGAATGCCAGGCTTACCTACCCCCACATTGTGTGCCTCAGCCAGATGGCAGGCTTAGGACAGGAATGTTTAGAGGTCAAGGGGAGGAGAGCTAATGGAAATGAGCTACACTGTGGGATTGTTTATCTAGCTCTTACTCCTCTGGAGAGAAATCATCCATGTTGGATTTTGGAAGTGCAGTGCTTTGTGGAACATGAAGATGCCACACTTTGTAGGAAGGTGTCATACTTTGGGGTGGCACCCAGCATCTCATTGGACAGATGTGCCCCCCCTACTCGTCGCCCCAGAACACTGAATAAATATGTGAGAGATGCACACTCTCAGATCTTCTGCCTGAATCTTTTACGAAAACAAGGACTGTCCTGCTGGAATCTGGATTCGTATCCAAAGGCCTGCACTCTGGATGACTACGCCTGCTTCACAATCTGGTACTACAGCCCTGGGGTCTGTGCCTTGCTTCAAGAAGAATTAGGGTGTGTATTCCCTGTATGCTACAGGTTAAAAGAGCCCACCTGCATCATCTCCACCAAGAGTCCCCAGCCTGGAGTCCATCCAGTGGACATTTAAGGTTTTAGCCAGGTACATAGTGCGAATTGTGGTCCAGACATCCCACAGACCATCTAGGATATTCCAGATCTTTGGATTGGTGATTTGGACTACACGGAGACCTTCAGGAAGCACCTCCTTGAAGTTTGAAGAACTTTGGAGAACTTTTGTGAACAAGCTCCATAAGGTGACCGACCTTAACTCGAGAGTCAAGCCGACCACCTACAACTGAGCCCTAGCCAGGATTTCAGGTTCGTCTCGTTGAAAGCCCCAGACTTCCAGGACTTGACCGGGGCCTCACAGAAAGTCAAGCCTGTGAACCCTCACCAAATCCAGCCTGTTGTGGAGGGTTGAGCAGCGTCGGAAGAAAAAGCTCCAGAAAAGTGTCACAGTGTGAAGGTAAACTTTTGACCGCGGCCTCCCGCTTAGTGTACCCGACCATGGCTGCATCGTGATCAGCCTCAAATGTTGGATTTGTCCCAGTCAAGCGCGACCAGATGTCCCAGAGTGGCGCTACATGTGTTTAAGCACCATAATTTTTTTTTTATTTTGGCGTCTATTTGTTCATAAGAAAATGTCCTATTTTTATAAACTGGTGTGGGATTTTTATTGTATGTTGTGTCTTACTTATTTGATGTATTGGAGTTTTTAAATGCTTCACGCTCCTGTCTCCTAAATTAGGCCTGGCTGCTCGTCGTCCGCTACCAAGGGTTGAGCAAGAGGCTAATTTACTGCGACCATTACTGGATTCTATACCGTGTTGGTGGCCCTATTACTTGTGGTAGATGCATTCTTACCCCTACCAATAAACCATTTTCCAGCAGTTATTTTTAAAATACATTACACATGTACATTTCTCAGACTTTACATTACTCAGTACTCTTTGGCAGATTTGCTAAAAGTTTTTGACGGGTTTGTGTCACTAAAGTGACACAAACCAGAGCAAAATGTTTATTTGGTATTTACGTTCCTGTGCTGGGATGTTGCCCGAAATTAACACAAAGCAGCACTTTGCACTGCTTTGCATCAGTTTTCATCAGGTGTGTGTTCCATAAGTGGTACATGGACCTTCCCATGAAACCACCCATGCTTTTTGATGGAAAGCTCTATCTACTAGCAACAGTAGACATCATAAATAATGCCTCTTTGACACTGGTGTTGACTTGGAGAAATGCTTTTATTTCTCAAAACATTTCCAACTTTGCATGTGTGCTACACTGTACAGCACACTACCAAAGTGGGAAAAGTCTTAAAGCTTGTCTAGACATACTATTTTGTAGTGGAGGGGTAACCTTCAAGTACAAAACCTATTCCAGACATGACGCAGACAACTTTTACTATGGTGCAAAGGCATGAGCGTGGTGCTAGACCGCCTCATTGTGCACCAGCGCTAAGGAGAGAGCAGGACAATGCCAAACCTTAGTAGATATGGTGCTTTCTGCTCTCTCAGGCAACAAAGCGTAACAACTTTGGTTGCTGCCCTGTGTTGCGTGACATGTTAATCTGCTCCTCTGAGTTCATTCCTTAACCACCTGATGTGATTTGATTTTTTTTATTACATATGTAAATATATATGCAGGACTCCTGTAACTCCTTGAAGAAATGGAACAAAGATTACAAAAAGGAGTTCCAACATAGGAGAAATTAAATGCTTTTCATAAAAATACGTTACAACAAACAAATGATGGACGGAATGCAGACATTCTCCCCCAGTCAAGAGATCTGGGTTAAATCCATCGTTCTTTTGCCCACTACACCACCCCAGTTGAGACATGTCCATATGCAAATCAGTCTTGACCATGTGCCTCATGGGAACAGTCCAGCCCGAACTGCCAAGCCATGTCTTCCCTGGACCGGAATCAAGCATCCTAGGACCGGTTTCTGGCTATCAGCCGTCATCAGCCAGGATAGCTTGACTCCAGTGGCGTAGTGAGCACGGGTCCCACGTCTGGGAATACCCATCCCACTTAGGGCGAAAAATACAGCATTAATGTGGCCCTCAGAAGGAAAGCATAATTACATGCATCGGCAAAGAAAATAGAACTGACTTTTTGCCAGGGGCAGCGTTTGAAAATAGTTGGGCAACGCTATGTTTGTTGCCTCTCTTAGGCATCCTAGAAAGAAAATCCCATAAAGAAGCAACACCTTGTGCTACAATATTATGTAAACTGGGATAATGGCCTTTGTAGCTTGGATACGCTGTAACCTTATAACCTTATATACCAATGAAGTAACAAATTTAACTTTAAACCATTGATTCTAAACTATAACCATTTACAAAAGACAAATAGCAACAGTGTTTTTATTTTGCTGCCCAACCAGAGCACCCCCCCCCCCCCTTCTCGTTGTATGGAGGGTAGGCCGATATTTTGAGACAGGCTTTTTGGCGCTTTCCACCTGTTGCAATGTAGGAACTGCTACAGTAATATCAACCAGGCCAGAGCCATCATCAGGACCAAATAGACATAGAACAACAAACTGAAATATCCATTATATCACGAGCCTTCATGATACAGCGGAGAAATAAATCATCACCATGATTAGAACATGTTACCTTAAATTGTGGAATATCTGGTGGAAAGTCTGCAACAAGATTCATAAAAGGATGTTAGTGGGAGTCTGAGGCAGGAAACGCTACTATTTTATAATAGGATGAGTACCTCACCCAAGGAATGGGTAATAGCCATGTGAGGTGTTCAGTCTGTATGTCAGGTATCAGGGTTGGTTGCATTCTCTAGCAGCGATGCTGGTTCTATTCACTAACATAAGATCTCACAGGTGCTCAAAATTGATTTAAAACTCTATAGCTATAAAATGCAAAGTGGGGAATTTAGACAGCAGAACACAGTGCACCAAATCACCAGGGTATGGAAACCATCTCCTTGCAGGTAATCACTATACTCACCTTGCAGGTAATCTCCATTCTTTAAAGACAGACACCACTGCCGGAACTCTGGGGGATATTACCAAGATATTGCGATAATTATCTCAAAGCGCGCTTAGCGCTGTTTTATTTATCGCCGGCATCGCGGAGATAATGCATTATTATCAACGCTTATCTCCAAGGTGATAGGAAATCCAACGACAGCGGCGCAACCCAGCAATAGCGCGAGAAATCCAGCAATAAATCCAGCGCGCTTATGAAAAGGATGCTAAAAGTGCCGCTAAAGCGGCGATGAGGCTTTTGCTAATATCCCCCTCTGTTCACAGCACTGAAGATTTGCTGAGTGGATGCCATGTTTAAAACACCAGGGGACATACCATGATCCCATTTTCTGCACATTGCAGGCACAGTAGGGATCTGTGAGTTCCTTTTTGGTGACTTTTGCGCAATAATTAACCCAAAATGGCTCAGGCAAAGGAAGATTTACTCTGTAAGTTGGGCCATTCAACATATATCTTGCCCATAAGGTGCACATAAGCAGGGAAAACCAGTTAAAATAGTCTCTGCTCTAAATAGATGAAGTAACTGCCACTATAACTCAGTGATCCTGTGGTAGATGGACTTCCGGGGCAAAGGTTACTATTGGTGGAACCAGCTGATGCCCCATCAATGGTAGGTAACGCAGTAGTTTACTTCCTAGAAATGGAGCAAGGGAACCATGGAATTAGGAGTCTGGAGAACCATTGCTTTAGGGCAGTCGACCCGCTCCACGTAACCCTAAAAAAGGCCCTAAATGGCTAAAGTAAGAAAATGCCAAATTTTTAAAAGTGGCATTTTCAGACTTACAACCTAAAATCCAACATCACCATAAGTTGCCATTTTAGATTGTGAATCCAGAGACACCAAACTTGAAAATTATATCTCTTTACACTGGGAATTACATTTAAGAGATGCGATAAGGTAATCCTAATGTTATCCTATGTGAGAGATAGGCCTTGCAGCAGTGAAAAGCCAATTTGGGAATTTTTCACTACCAGGGCATGTAAAGCTTCAAAATACATGTCCTGCCTTTTACATACATTGCACCCTACCCTCTAGGTTACCCAGTGCTTACCTTAGGGATGGCTTATATGTATAAAAAGGTAAGGCTTAGGTCTGGCAGGAGGTTTAACTTGTCGGGTCGAAATGGCAGTGTAAACTGCACATACAGGCTCTGCAATGGCAAGCCTGAGACATGATTAGAGGGCTACTTAAGTGGGCGGCACAGTGAGTGCTACAGATCCACTAGTGTTACAGCAAACAAATCCTGGCTGATGAGGGCTCAAAGCCCGAAACCGGTCCTAGGATGCTTGTTTCCAGTCCAGGGAGGACCTGGCTTGGCAGTTCGGGCTGGACTGTTCCCATTGGGTGCAGGGTCAAGACTGATTTGCATTTTGCTGGGGCCAATGTGGAATGCCATGGTGAGCAAAAAAAATTTGATTTAGGCCCAGATCTCTGTACTGGGGGGAATATATGACATTGTTCTGCATTCTGTTAATCAATTTTTCTTTTTGCATTTGTCACACCGAGTGGGACGGGTATGCACAGACATGGGTCCCGTGCTCTCCATGCCACTGGAGTCAAGCTATCCTAGCTGATGAGGGCTGAAAGCCCGAAACCGGTCCTAGGATGCTTGTTTCTAGTCCAGGGAGGACCTGGCTTGGCAGTTCGGGCTGGACTGTTCCCATTGGTTGCAGGGTCAAGACTGATTTGCATATGGCTGGGTCCAAACGGGAATGGCATAGTGAGCAAAAAATCGATGGATTTAGGCCCAGATCTCTGTACTGGGGGTAATGTATGACATTGTTCTGCATTCTGTCCATTGTTCTTTTTGCATTTGTCACAGACCCAATAGTGGCATTTCATATACAGGCCCTGGGTACATGTAGTGAACTCTACTAGGGATGTATAAGTAAAATAAATATGCCAATTGGGGATGAGCAAATAATACCATGTTTAGGGAAGAAATCTCAAGTACTTTAGCACTGGTTAGCAGTGGAAAAGCGCACAGAGTCCTAAAGCCAGCAAAAAAACACATGGTCAGAAAAATGGAGGAGGTAGGCAAAAGGTTGAGGGCGAGGACCACCCTAAGGCTCTCAGGTATAAGAAATGGTAATCAAATTTAACGAGACCTCGACCATCACTCTGTCCATTCTGAAAAACTACCGAAATACAACATCCGGGAAAAGGAGATACTCCTTGGGAAAGGGGACTCATACACCATGCAACATTTAGATGGACTGCATCATTGGCTTGGATTACTTTAAGGGTTCTTACACTTGTCAAGTAAGTGATCGATGCATCAAAAGTATCCTGAGAAACTCAATTTTTCATTGGTTACCAATCTGCCCATTTAGAAAAAGTTGAAAAATCCGAAGTACCACATTGTATTTTCTTTTCAATGGTAATAGAGTGTGGTTACACTAGTTCTTTGGTTAAATATCTTTTAGGGAAAGAATAAAGAGAATGGTTTATGTTGCCATTTGCCCAGAAACAGGTATTTTAGGTCACTAAGATAAACTCAATTAAACACCCATGCATTATCACAGATAAGCTATGAGACACAACACAGCTCATATTCTACCTTTTATGGAAAAGTGGTTTGCAACATCCAGGAAATTCTTGTGTGACACCAGCACTCCAGTGTATCAAATTCTTATAAAGATAAGTATTTGAATATAGGGTCTGGCAGGAAGAAGATTTCAGTGTCCATTGCTTAGGTCTAGAATTTTACACGAAGAATATAGAGAAAACAAATTGTCCAAATTACTCATCAACCATGACTGCCCCCTCAGGGAAACCAAGCTGAAATTTCTGTAGTTTGAAATCCTACATAATTCCAATTGGTCTCTCTGGCATTGTTCCAGGCTTTAACAATATTGGTCCGAGGCATTACAGCAATTACATGATGCTCATGGTACATCCATTCCAACCTTAGCCCAGTTTGCCCTTCAAAATGATACGAGAGATGAAGTTGAACTCTCCACTCAAAGTGGCAGTGACTGTGTTAGCGACAACCTAAATATGTTTTCTAAGACACTGGTGGGTGACACCTGTTCTGACACTAAAGGAATGGTCACAGGGATGTTTAGAATAGCATGACAGTCATATATAGGATCAATCCCCGATTGATGATATTTACATATATCTGGCATCTACTCTTAGAGCACTAAGGATCATTGAAGATGGGACCAAAAGCAAAGGGGCAGGCTATAAAGGGATACATAGCATATGGGTGTACAATGCATGTACACAGCATTTGGGAATGTCTCTGTTTACATGCATTGGCATATTACAGCCCGACCTATTGGGTTTGACAATGCTTGTTACTACTTTTCGTGCTCACTAGTAGCAGCACGCACCTAACTTAAAGCCCTGAATCTAGCCCATGTCTCTCAGTGCAAAAAAAGTCTCATTGAAGTGGCATCAGGCTTTGTATGTAAAATTGACTGTAATTGAAATTTCTGTTACGGTGTTGTATTCCTAAACTTAAGCACACTTGAAAACTCTGGTGTAGCATCACTTTCACCTACACAAAACACATAATAACATTACTCTCTGTGCAGAAGTTAACAGTGTGGCTCACTGTTGTTAATGCTCATTGTTGACTGTTAGAGTTGGCATTCTTGGCATGGTTTTTGCTGACTTTTTGCCTCTACCTCCTGTATTTTTGATGATATGCCAGATGTCGTTTTTGCTGGCTTAGATGCTGATCAGTGCAAATGCTCCATGTGCAAATTGTTATTATGATTGGCTATCCATGATTGGCATATTTGATTTATTGAGGAGGGGCAAGTGGCGTGGGATCCCATCCCTCACGTTCCCATGGTACAGGAGTAAGCAGACCTCAAGGGGGATGCCCTGGAACCTACAGGGTAGCAAGTGGCCGAACTGGGAGACCTACCTGAGCTGACCCATTGGCAGCAGGAATGGGGTGCCACCAGGGAGGAGTTCTGCAAGGCACAGATGGAGTGCCCTAACCTTGTTGGTTTGGGCACCAGGCTGCAGACCAGGCAGCAAGTGATCTGTCTGGATCACATTGGAATTATTGGGAGAATAGTCTCCTATATAGTGAGCCTAAGGTAGCGGAGCCTGGGTCAGTCCATGTGCTTGTGGTACCCCAGTGCTTCGACCTTCCTACTGGGTCTGGCTCATGATGTGCTTTTGGCAGGACATTTGGGGCATGACAAGACCTTTCACAGGCTTGTTACCCACTTCTTTTGGCCCCAGATGTTCAGGCACACTGATACTCATTGTAGGTCTTGTCAGACTTGCCAGGCAAGTGGCAAGAGTGGGGGGAAGTGTAAGGCTCCCCTCCAACCATTCCCTGTGGTGAGCACCCCTTTCAAGTGGGTGGGCATTGATATTGTGGGGCCGCTGGAACCCAAGACAGTTTTAGGCAACAAGTATATCTTGGTGGACCATGCCACCTGGTAACCAAAAGTTGCCCCTCTCAGGACAACCACAGCCCCTGTGGTGAGCCTTGCATTGATGGGGATTTTGTCTCATGTTGAGTTCCCCAGAGAGGTGGTATCTGACCGGGGTACCAACTTCATATCTAGGTATAAGATGTCTATGTGGGAGGAGTGCGGTGTAAGATAACAATTCACCACTCCTTACCACCCCAAGTAAATGTTTTTTTTTAATGAGTTTTATATAGCGCTGGCTAGACCTGAAGGTATCAGAGCGCTTTACAGAGTATCAGCGAGAAGCAAGTTACATAAGTTACAAAGCAATACACAGTGTTACACAATAATAAATAAGAGTTAAGAACATGCAAAATACTCGAGGATGGCAAAAAAGAATGCATGATGAGGCAAAGTAAAGCAGTGGAGAACAAAGAAGCAGAAGCAAAGCGGAAACTAGAACAACCGGAGGTTCAAGGGAGGGAAAAAGGTTGAGGAATAGAGAGGAAAGGGTAGGAAAGAAGTTAAGGACAGGAGAGCGAGAGGGAGACAAAAACGGAGTTGGCACCAGGGGCATCAGCCGAAATTGAAAAACAGGAAGTAGGTCCGTAAAAGAGAGAGACGGTCAAAAAGTCACCCAGCTCGGGACCGGTGGGGACGGAGGAACGGACGGAGATAGCCAAAATGGCGGCTCAAGGACAGGAGAGTTCGGAGAAGACTGTCCCTAAATGGTGGGGTGCACACGAGTCCAAGACAAGAGGTCAAAGGGGCCCATTTCGGAAAAAAAAAACTGAGAGAAAACCAGGAGAGCTACAGTCACGGAGAGGAACTAGGAGAGGTAGGAGCAAGAGAGTCAGGAGGGATGACGACAGGGGCCATGTCATCTGCGTGCATACGTTCTGAGGCATCGGGGGCAGCAGTGTCCTATCCATACTCCACGGGTCAAAGGAAGGAATGGGTTGGTTGAGAGATTCAACCAAACCATGAAAGGCATGATGAAGGGTCTTAAAGAACCCATCAGACATGAGGGGGATGTCTTCTTACCATGCCTTTTGTTTGCTGACAGGGAGGTACCGCAGTAATCCTTAGGGTTCAGTCCCTTTGAATTGCTGTATGGGCACCCTGTGAGAGGACCTCTTAGTCTGGTGAAGGATGCCTGGGAGAAAACTCACGGTAAGACTCTCCATAATGTATTTAGCTACATGCCGGCCTTCAGAAATAAGACTAAGCCCTTCAGGAACCTCGCCCAGGCGAACCTAGAAGCCAGCTAGGAGGAAATTAAATATTGGTGCGACCAGAATGCCACTTTGGTAAAGTTTCAGCCTGGCCAAAATGTGTGGGTGATGGCACCAACTGAGAATTATGTACTCCAATACAAGTGGACTGGGCCATTTGAGGTGGCAGAGCGCAAGTGTGAAGTCACCTACTTGGTGAACTTGCAGAGTCCTGGGAACCCTTTGTGGGTCCTGCAAGTGAACCACCTCAAACCTCACTTTGAGAGGTCTGAAGTGACTATGTACCTGGTACAGATGATGGATTGGAAGAGGAGAGTGAACCTCTCCCTGCCTCCTGTCTGCCCAAGAGTATGATGGGTCAGTGGATAGTGTAAACCTCTCTCCCACCCTCACTCCAGAGCAGCAGAGGGACTGTAGCCAGGTGCTGGGACAGTTTGCCTCCCTGTTCTCCCTGACCACAGGAATCACCAATTGGTGTATCCATGATGTGGACACTGGGGACAATGTGCCTGTAAAACACAAAATTTACCAGTTGACTGACAAGGTTAGGGCTAGAATCAAGGAAGAAGTTTCTAAGATGTTGGTGTCAGGGGTGATAGAGCCCTCCAGCAGCCTCTGGGCTAGCCCAGTGGTCTTGATACCAAAAGCTGCTGCACCTGGTGCCACTCCTGAACTGCAGTTCTGTGTGGACTGACGTGGGCTCAATTCCATCACCAGGACTGAAGCACGCTCCATTCCTAGAGCTGATGAGCTCATTGATCAGTTGGGAGCTGCCCGGTACCTCAGCACTTTTGATCTAACGTCTGGGTACTGGCAGATTGCCCTAACTGATGAGGCTAAAGGGAGGTCTGTGTTTTCAATGACAGAGAAGCACTACCAGTTATGTGCCATGCCCTTTGGGTTAAGAACGCCACTGCCATGTTCCAGAGATGGGTCAACCAGGTACTGTCCGGGCTGGAGGAATTCAACTCCGCCTACCTGGATGACATTGCAGTGTTCAGCGCCAGCTGGGAGGAACACTTGCAACACCTCTGTGAAGTGTTGAAGGCTCTGCAGAAGGCAGGTCTCACTGTCACAGCCAGTAAGTACCAGATAGGGCAGGGGTCTGTGGTGCACTTAGGGCACCAGGTAGGATGCGGTCAGGTGACACCCCATACAACCTAAGATTGACACCATTCTGGCTTCAGAGCCGCCCAAATCCCAGACAAAGTTAAGAGCCTTCTTAGGTCTCACCAGCTACTACAGACGGTTTGTCAAGGGGTATGACACTATTATTGTCCCCTTGACAGAGTTGACTTCAAGGAAGCAGCCAAGGAAAGTGATTTGGACTGATGCCTGTCATACTGCTTTTGATGCCCTGAAATCTGCCATGTGCATCCGCCCGAGCTTAGGGCACCCAATTTCTCCCAAAAATGTGTTGTGCAGACAGATGCTTCATAGCATGGTGTAGTTGCAGTTCTCTCACAATTGAATGACAAGGGCTTGGACCAACCTGTACCTTTCATTAGTAGGAGGCTACTTCCCGGGGGAACAGAGGTGGAGTGTGATTGAGTGAGAATCTTTTGCTGTGGTCTGGGCGCTGAACAATCTATGGCCCTACTTGTTTGGGACTCACTTCCGGGTTCCGACAGACCACAGGCCCCTCAGATGATTGATGCAGATGAGGGGTTAGAGCCCAAAACCGTTGATGTGGTCCATCTCCCTACAGGGAATGTACTTTATATTGGAACACCGCCCTGGGACAGAACATGCCACTGCGGATGGTTTGTCCAGGGTTTTCCACCTTAGTGATGAGAACTCCCAAGAGGGTGGGTAGTTCTCCCCACTTTTCAGCTGGAGGGGACACGTGTTAGACTTAGCATCCTTGGTGTGGTTTCCCCTGACTTTTTGCCTCAACCTCTGTATTTTTGATAGTATGCTGGATGATGTTTTTGCTGGCTTAGATCCTTTGGGCACTTTGCCACTGCTGATCAGTGTCAAAGTGCAAGTGCTTCCTATGTACCCTATGTACGTTGTTACTATGATTGGCATATTTGATTTACTGGTAAGTCCCTAGTCCAGTGCACTGTGTGTGCCCAGGGCCTATAAATCAAATGCTACTAGTGAGCTTGCAGCACTGATTGTATCACCCACATGATTAGCCCTGTAAAAGTATCTCAGACCAGCCACTGCAGTATCTTTGCGCGCAGTTTTAAACTGCCATGTCGACCTGGCAAGTGCACCCACTTGCCAGGACCCAACCATCCCTTTTCTTACATGTAAGACACCCCTCAGGCAGGCCCAAGCTACCCCCATGGGCAGGGTGCAGTGTATGTAAAAGGTAGGACTTGTGCTGGTGTGTTTTGTTTTTTATAAACATATTTTATTGCGTCAATTATCACGTAAAATGCAGAGCCCTGCAAACCAGAGGTCACCTGCTACACTTTAAAGTACAACAGATCAGCATTGACGTTTTAAGTATATACTTTCCCCTAAGTTAACATAAATAGGAAAAACAACTAAATGAACCCAATTTAACCCCCCCCCATTGTCATAATACTGCATCTCAAGCACCACTTACACTCCAATTCGCTGAGGAGCAATACCCCTTTAACCACTTGTCTCATGTATCTCAATCCTGTGTTATCATTTCTAGACTGTATCGTCCCTAAATGGGATGGGCTCTAAGTATAGGCCCCTATATACCGCCCACCGCTTCCAGATCTTCCGATGTTTTTGCGGGCAACCCCGTGCTTTAAAAATGGTTCTCTCCAACCCCATGTTACAATCAAGACCTTTTTTCCGTTCAGATAAGGAGGGCGGTGCCTCAGCCTTCCAGTTACGCGCTATATCTCGTTTTGCTAGTACGATGCCCAATAGCAGTAAATGACGTTTATAGATATTCCCGGCAATCCCTTCCATGATATGTAGAAGTACTAATTTAGGCGAGGAAGGGAGCTCCCACCCCAACACCTCCGTCAAACAAGCCAATACCCCCCGCCAGAACATTGTGAGTGCTGTACACTGCCACACTGTGCGGAGTAAGGTGCCAACTTCCCGACCGCATCGCAGACACATTGGGGATGCCACCAGGCCCATCCTCCACAGCCTGACTCGTGGAAAATACACCCTATGTAGGTAGTTAAATTGAACTAGTCGGAGCCGCATTGCAATCGCAGCCCCTCGAGGGGATGCTAGCGCTTCATTCCAATCGTCTCCGTCTAGTGGGCCAAGATCTTCCTCCCATGCTTTCCTAAGTCTATCAAGTGTGGTGGGGCTATTCGTTACTAGTGATTGGTAGATTTTGGAAATTTGTGGTCCTGTAGGTCTCCCATGAACAGTTTCGCTTCAATAGGGCTGAATTCAGGGAAGGATTTCAGTCCTGTAACACTAGGGAGTATGGCAAGCCGTAATTGGAGGTATCGAAAGAACTGGGTCTTTGGCATCTGGTATTCGTGCTGTGGATCTTGAAAAGACTTCTGGACTGTGCCCCGCATCACATCTCCCAAGGTGGATATCCCTATATTGTCCCAACCTCGGAAGTCGACTAAGGCCGCTAGTTGAGGCAAACCCCTATTGGACCACAGTGGCGTTTCCTTCGTCAATCTGCCCCACCATCCCAGCTTTTGCAAAGCCTGCCTCCACACCTGGAAGACTATCCTCGTGGCCGACGGTAGAGCCCTACGCCGAGAAGCGGAATATAGAATAGTGTGTAAGGTCGCAGTCCCCATGTATTGTCTTTCTACCGCATATGCGGGGTCACTTCTATCTCCATACCACCAGTCATTTAAGATGAAGAGATGCGAGGACATATAATACGATTGTACATCTGAAGTGGCTAACCCCCGCAGTATGTTGACTGGAAACATGTCTTTAAAGCCACTCTGACTGCCTCACCCGCCCATAAAACCTGGTCTAGGACCTAGTTGACCTGGCGAAACCACGCCGGAGAAACAGGGTAAGGGTGATTCTGTAGTTGATATAATAATTGTGGTAGCACTAGCATTTTGAAGATTGCCGATCGACCCAAGATGGAGAGGGGCATATGGGACCAGGTTCTGGTCCCAAGACACACTCGCTGAGTCAGACAAAAAAACTCCCAGGTATTTTACACCTGCTGTGGTGACCTGTACTGTCGTGGCCTAGGTGCCCAATTCCCTATGTTTCCCCAACACCAATAAGGTGGATGTAGCAGGTTGAGTGATTACTCCGGACCACAGGGCAAATTGCACAGGTGTTTTGTTGAACTCCACCACACAAGTCGAGTATGAAACAGCAACCAGGTGACATAGAATGTCCTCAGGAAGATGTTCCTGCACGTTCTTGGGGAATTGCTCTCTGTGTCCTTGGGGACGTCTGGTCGCTCACCGACTCTCCAGTCAGCCGTGTGGAGGAAGGAAAAAAAAAAGAAAGAAAATACAGCCTTACTTTCAGGCTCTTATGAAGCTATCAGGAAGGGGAAAGTGAGGGAGCACCTTTGGGGCCAGACGGTGAGGGCAGAGGGAAAACCAGCACCGGGATCGGGAATGACCCGTAAGGTAACGCTGCGGGACCCACCCGGTTCACTGACCACCCAGGAAGGAATCGACCACCCGTCACCCTGACCCCCGGAGTCGCTCACGCACCTGTTGAAGCCACGAACCTCCGGGTCCGTGGCTGGGCTGTGAGCAGGAAATGCCTCCTGGCTCCTCGGTCTTTGGTCCACCGTCAGGGCTCGAGTCTGCTCCAGTCGTCCGTCCTTCTCCGTGTTCGGACCCTCCTCCGCTTCTCCTCTCTCCGCTTCCGTCGTGGCTCGCCTTCTCTTCCTGGACGGGGCTCCACCCCATCAGAGCGGGCGAATCCTCGCTTGCCGGGTGTCCGGGGGCGGAGTTTTCCGGAAGGCTGGCGGCATCGATGTTAAAGGGCCAGAGCCCGGGGAGGTCAGCTGCTCCAAGATCATCACCAGCGATCTCCGTGTCCGTGGGCTGAAAGCGAGAAGAGGAGCGTTCAAGAGGTGAGTCTGTAGAGGGTTCGAGGAGGCTGGGAAGGGGTGAACCCTCACACTCCCCTCCCCATGAGTAGTCCCGTTCGGGGACATATGGGACACGGGAGAGGAAGTCCGCGTTGGAGTTGTCTGCCCCTTTTTTATGACAGACGTCAAAAGTGAATGTTTGGAGGGAGAGGAACCAGCGCATTATGAGTACAAGTAGTAGCCCTACATAACAGTGTTCCAGTGCAGTGAACAATATAAACAACCCAACTACCCCCTACCCTAAATCCACAGTTTTCGCGCCACAGTAGGCCGAGAACGGTCACCACACAGCAATTCAATAAGGCATATGGGCGAAGAGGAGTGCCATTAAAAATTCACCATAACAATCCCAGGGGCCCGTCTTCCTAGGTTCTAGTACTCCCGGGGGGCCGCGGTCTCCCACTGGCCGCAATGCAATAGTCGGACCCCCCCTCGCTGCCTGATCTGGCCGATGAGATGTAGCGCTGGGATGCAGGGGGGAGAAGGAATCGAGGTGCTCACGAAGCCGATACTGCGGAGGGAGGCAGGCACTCCATGCCTCGCAGCCCCTGTGCCACGCATTAGTCAACCCACAAGGCTCCTGCTAGGCATAACACGGCCCCCAGAACCCTCTGACCCAGGGCCCAGACTTTCGGGGGGTGTCACTCCTATCTCCGATCCCCGACGGGACTACCTGGAACCTCCCGCACGGCCCGACTCGGCTGCCGAAGCACCACCAGGGGAGAGGGGGGAGGGGGGAGTTCCGCGCACTCGTCAGAGAGCTCCAACTGTGCCCCCAGCATACAATGATGCCATATGTCACTGCCTCCTGGCAAGGCTGCTCTCACAGAGTCCCTCAATCTCCGGCAGACTGGTGCCCACGACAAGCAGCAGCGCTCCAGGTCTGTCTCTTGTATCTTCGATCGCCGGCCCCTGGGCTCCACCTCCAGTCCACACTCCGGGCTCCCAGGCCCCACATGCCACCAAACAGGTCAGGACGGTGCAATTGCGACCAATCTTCAGACCGCTGGCTGCCTTGCAGGTTCCTCAAGTGCCACGGGGAATTTCTGAAATAAATTCTGCCGACCAGAAAGGATCAATGAAGGATGTTAAGAACGGGTGTAGCAGAGCTCGCCTAGTGCGCGTCCACCATGTTGGACCGCCAGGCCACGCCCCCGTGCTGGTGTGTTTTACATGTCCTGATAGTGAAATACTGCCAATTTCGTTTTTCACTATTGAAAGGCTATCTGTCCCATAGGCTAACCTGGGAGTTGCTTTGTAACATCTTACAAGTATAACTTTCAATTGGGACAAGATAGAGAAATGGAGTTTAGGCTCTCTGAACTCAGAATTTAATAACCCATCTTTTTAGGAATATGGGGGCTTATTTATGAGCGCCTTGCTAGACTTTTGCACCGCCGTTGCGTCACTTTTCGGGACACAGCAGCAGCGTAAACAATGCACCATGTTGTGGCATAGTTACAGATGCGTCACCTTGTAAAGCCCTACTCCACATTATACCTTTGTCAGGTATAATGTATGCAGGGTGGGCATTCCCACGCAACAATGTCTCGTGGGAGTGGTGCAGTGAAATCTATTAGATTTCACTGCTCCACTTCTAGGACTCACTGACTGCATCAAAACCTTACGCCTGCTGTAAGTTAAAGCAGTGCATTAAGGATAGGCCTCCCCCACGCTTTACTGGAGTTGTGTCATGCTTGCGACACAACTCCAGCAATGCGTGACTTTTGCGTCGACAGATACGTCAGGATTCCTGACACATCTGTCACTCCTACTGTTTTCATGCAGCTATGCAACAGTTTTTATAAATAAGCCCCATGGTTTTTAAATTGTGTGTTTGAAAATGCCACTTTTAAAAGTAGGCATTTTCTTATTTAACCATTCTGTGTGCCTCTGCAGTTTTGTGTATTGCTTGTCTGGTTTGTTTTAGTCACAGAAGCTGGGAGTGTGCATTCAGTTTAGATAGCCACAAGGGGGGTTGTGGTGTCCTGCAAGGGGTTGTGTCCTGCCTTTCCTGGGTGACTCATAGCTGGACTGAATAGACCTTGGCTGCAATTAGAGTGGTGGGAGAATATTTCACTAGCACCTGAATAAGACAGTGTCTCCTCTGCACAGTGCTGTCTCCACTTCCTGTAGGGTATGCAGCACCAGAGAGGACAGAATTTGTTTGGACCGGGCTCAGAAACCCTTGCCACAAAGAGAACAAAGAGAAAATTGGACCTTACACCCCAGAGAATTGGATCACTTCTGGACTCAAGAGGAACCGCTGCCAAGGAGAAGAGCTGGAGATCTGTAAGGAGGAGTACTGCCCCATTGCTGTATGTGCTTTGCTGGGTTGGCCTGCTGTTGCTTCTTCTGCCAAGGAGAGGACACAGACTGGGATTTTGCTGTGAACCTGCTTGAAGAAGAATATCCAAGGACTTGTGTGTGCTTGCCTCCTGTTCTGGTCTCAGGGCTACTAAGACTTAATCTCCAACCCACCGACCAGTACCTCCATTTCTCTGTGGACTCCTGCATTCAAAAGGGTGACAATTCCAGTTCCTGGGCACTGAGAATTGTGTGGTTGGTGCAGCAAAGCAAGAAAAACAACTCTGATGCTGTCAGCGACGCTGCCAGTGACACAGTGACCTTCACCGAGGCTGAGGGCACCACTCGTGAAGTGCACAACGCATCGCCCTGCCTGCACCAAAGCTCCGACGCTCTTCGATGCCTGCCGATGCCTACAGTGATCAGCTTTCCCGACATCAGCGCACACACCGATGCTGTCACAGCCAGCGCCTGCATCCTGTTACCGCGGGTCCGATAACTGACGAGGGTGACCAAGAACTCTTCGGCTTCGCATCGCCTCACTGGACCCTATGTCTCAACGCCAATGCCACCTAACTTCCCCTGTCCTGGATTTGATGCCTTGCCTCCTCACGGACTCAATGCCTTGCTTTCCCCGTGGCAACCATGAAACCGGCTTCGCCTCGGCACTAACGCTTCACCTCCACGACTCCGTGCATCGTCCATAGACTTCGTTTCCAAGATACTGTTGTTTGTGAGTCCATGTGACTTCGTGCCTGATGTCGCGCACCACACGGTCGGCACCGTACTTTGGATTTATGCCAGTCACAACGTCGTAATAGCCCCAGGTGGAGCTATTTGTTTCTACAAGTAACTGTTCTAAAAGTCATATTCTTGACACATGTATGTTGGATTTTTGTCATTTTGGTCTTGTTTGGGTTAGATAAAGATACTTTATTTTTCTAAACTGGTGTGGTGTCTATTTGTGGTGTTTTCACTGTGTTAATGTGTGTTTGGAGTACAAATACTTGGCACATTGCCTTTGGGATAAGCCTGTCTGTTCATGCCAAGCTATCAAAGGGTGTGAGCAGGGGTTATCAAAAGAGTGTAGCTCCCTTACCCTTACTAGAAGCAAGGGTCCCTACTTGGACCCCCATTTCTAACATTGACGCAGGGAAATTTACTAATTTTCAACTACGTTGTGCAAGGGGTAAAACAGTGCACAGCCATATGTGCTAAGATTGACCTGCTGCTGCTGTCTTCCCCTGCAATGGTGCTCTTAAAGGCTGCCTTGTATGACAGACAGCTTTGTAGAGCCGAGTGTGTGCTGTCTAGCATAGAATTTGTACTGAAAGCGTACCCTTCCAGCACAAATTGTATATCTAGAAAAACATGTAAGGATCATACACACTGGAGCTATTCTGTGAACGTCAGCACATATGCACCATGTGGAGGTGTTCTGTGAACTTCTGCACACATGCACCATGTAGGTGTTATGAGAAAGTGAAACATTCTCTTTGTTAGCACTTTCTTCAAGGAGGTGTATGTTTTGGCACATAACCCAGTCTCACTCTATTAGTAACGTCTCCTTGAAGTAGTGCAGCACAAATCAGCGCAAAACGCTGATGGCACTGAAAAAAGGGCACTGCAGTGCAAAAAATATATTTTGCACTGCAAAGTAAATACCAATGTGAAGCTTTTTGCCAATTTGTGTGACGTTGTGTCGCTTAGCAGAGGTGCAAATATTTAGTAAATTTGGGCCATTGAGGGCCCCTGGGCGAAGCAGGTCGCAGAATAGTCTTCCCCCATGGTGCTTCGTGCCCAAACAGGACATGGCAGCTGATAGGCAGTTAGAGGGGGAAGGAGTGGTAGTTAGGGGAGGTTTATAAGAGTTAGGAAGGGCGTGTATGGCCTCTTCCTGACTCTGAGCATCACCAGTTGGGGAGGAAAAGGGCAGTTATGAAGTTTGTGCAGTTTATACAATGTTTTGTTGAGCCGCGAGGCATGGCCGTGCCTTCCAAGGCAGAGGTAAGGGCCACTCTGCACACACTGGGTGCAACCGACCTTGAAGATCTGCTGATGCCTGTCGTGCTGGGGAAGGCATGGGTTGATTTGAACCACCCGATGCATTCTGCGTAGGTCAGTGTAGCCGTGGCTGTTGCTGCATGCAAATCACTGAGGGGGGTGAGGGCAAGGTGCGAAGGCCACGCGAGGGCTAGGCAGGAGTGCTCCACAGGTGATGCGAGGCTGGGCATGAGGCATTGCAGCCTCACGGCCCGCTTGCAAGTCCACGCTCCGCTGGGAAACAGGATGGCTCTGTGGAGCCTGAGGGGTCGGGCCTAGCCCCAATATGCACATGCCTGCCAGCAGATAGAAAAAAATGGGCAGGAGGCCCCGGTGGATCTTTCCATTGCCATTGCAACAGGAGGGGCGTATAAAGCCCTGGCGATGACAAAGGGACATTAAATATAAAAAAAACTGAAGAATACTGCAGGGGGACAATCCTCTGGGGGCATGAAGGGAGTGGGAGGGAAGGGGATTCCTGCAAGGGTGTGAGATAAGTCCGGTGGGGAGTTGCCAGATGTACAGCAGCACCCCTGAGAACAGATGGGAGAGGGTAGACATAGAGGCCCAGATTAGAGAACAGCACCATTTGGTCCAAGAGACTGAGGAAAGCTGGGAGAGGCTATGTAGGGCCAGGGAGGAAGAGGCTGAGGCAGAGACGAAGTTGTCAAAGGGTACTCCAATGGCCGGAGTGGGAGTCCTGCTTTCTGGGGCTGAGGCAGGGCGCTGGATATGGGGTCCGGACTAAGAGTTGCGGGGCCCAGGCAGGGAGCATTTGCGGCTGGGGCACCCGGTGGTGCTCAGGAGCCTCCCTGTTGGTGCAGCTGGGTGGGTTAAATGCGGCCGAAGTCAGCAGCAGAGGCTGACAGACTGACGGCGAAGCCAGCGGGGCACACTACAGCATTGAGACATTGGCTGGAAGAGGTGGCGAGGACAAAGATGCGTGTGTATGGAAGCGTGATGCAGTGGCAAGGATGAGTGAGTTTGATGAGGGCAAGTGCGAAGATGGGCTGGTGCTGGATTATGTTGTGGGCAGCGATGAGTGGGAAGAAAAGGAGTTTCGGGAGGAAGATGAAACAGAGGTGACTGAGGTGCATCATAAAGGAAAAGGGTTTGCAACTGGTTGTGCAGTTGGTGTTTTTCAGAGGTCAAGTGTGGACAGGGGAGGTACCAAGAGCACGGTGATGAAGTAGAGTGGCAGGCATCGCACAGAGCAGAAGGATTCGGAGCCATTGCCTTCAGGTATGGGGGATTGGCAGTCCATTTGCGAAGCGGGGGAGCAGAAGAAAAGCAGAGCCACCCGCAGGTCTGTCGGTGTTGGAGAAGGAGTCATTGACGTGGGTAAGGTTAAATGAACTGTGAAAAATAAAGAGATGCTCAAGTGATCTAGTAGAAAGAAATCTGCGGGGTAAGTGGTGTCAGTCTGATAGTTCAGATGAGTCTGAGGCAACAAAAGGGAATGAGACCACAGACGATGACAAACATAAGAAGCGGTTACCTTACATGGGTCTGGTGATGCCATTTTAGTCTCATTTATCTGAGAAGACCAAGAACAGATTTTGGAAAGATGAATTTGTGGATGTTTTCAAACTTTTACATAAGGACATTCAGGTGAAGGAGGGTCTAAAGAGGAAGAGTGGGAACTGACAAGAAGGTCCAGTGTACCAATTAACTTAGAGAATTGCATGTCCACTTTCTTGATATATGCCAGTATATACTGTGAGAAACACGGCGACAGGGAGATAGCACTGTACAAATATATGTGCATTATCAGGAAGGCCCAGATGCACTTTGGAGGTATTGCATGGCTTAGTTCTGACAAAGAGTTTCATATGAGTCTGAAGCCCTCGGGAGAGGTGGACTGTGAACTTTGGATGCAATGGATGTCATCCACGCAATCCACGGCCTCTACGCACACGGGGAGTGGCCTGCCCATTACCTACCGCCCTTTTCAGCCCACTCTGCAGGTAGCAGGTTATGTGCCAAACCCAACAGGACCCACTGTTGGGGCGTGTTGGAACTTTAATAAAGATTTCTATTCCCGTCACCCGTGTAAATTTAGGCACGAGTGCTCCAAGCGCGGAGGGAGATATCCTATCATCCAATGCTTCACACTGGCCAGTCCAGCTGAACAGTGGAAGGCGTACAGGGGAAGGGATCAACAGGGGCACCCTGGCACAAAAGTCAATTACTCCTATTAAGGCTGACACCCTAGGGCCTTGGCTAGCAACATATCCTGGTCGGGAGGCAGCTTTGCAGCTGGAATTGGGTTTTGACGAAGGTTTCAGGATTGGGTGCCAGGGGTCGAAGGTGGGTGGATAATTTGTGGTCTGCTAAGGAGTTTCCTGGGGTGGTGTTGGTGAAACTGGACAAAGAGATGGCAGAAGGGAAAATAGCTGAGCCTTATTGGGATTGGCCCATCTCTGACTTGATTATTTCTCCTTTGGGTATGGTGCCTAAAAAAGTGGCGGGGGAATTTCAGTTTATCCATCATCTGTCATAGCCTGAGAGAGCGTTGGTGAATGACTACATTTTGGAGGAGGACTGTAGGGTGTTGTACAGGTTGGTAGACAATGCTGTTCACCTGGTACAGCTGTAGCCAGGGAGCACAGCTGGCAAAATGTGACAAATCAGCTTTCCGTTTGTTACCGATTCATCCTGTGGATTTCCCACTACTGGGCATGCAGTTTGAGGGGAGCCATCTATGTGGACAAGGTTTTGCCAATGGGGTGTGCCATTTCCTGTTCCTTATTCGAAACTTTCAGTACCTTTTTGCAATGGGTCCTCACGAAATCCAGCAGCCATAGGGAGGTGTCGAATTATCTGAATTATTTTTTTCTGGTGGGCAGGAAAGACTCTAGGGAATGTTTTAGGGCCCTTCAACATTTTCAGGACATGGCAGGGTGTTTTGGGGTGCCTCTGGTGCCAGAGAAGACAGAGGGTCAACTTGTGGTGTTGACGTTTCTCGGCATCTAATTGGATACAGTACAGATGGTGGAGAGGTTGCTGCAATCAAAGGTGGAGGAGATTCAGGGTTTTCTGTTAGAGGTGATGGGGGAATGCAAGATTGAATTTTGATGCATGCAGAAGTTGCTAGGTTTCTTGCACTTTGTGTGTTGTGTGGTCAGGGCAGAACGTACGTTCTGTAGGTGCCTGGTTAAGGCTATGTTGGGAGCGGTTTTGCCTCATCACAGAGTGTGATTCCAATTGGCAGTCAGGGCAGATTTGGGGGTGTGGAGGACTTTTTGGATGAATTCAATGGAGTGCTATGTGTTTTCTGGACAGGAATTCTGTCTGGCAGGTCCAGATTTTTTCGAATGTGGCAGGTGCTCATGGTTTTGGTTTGTTTTGGGATGGGAGGTGGTGAGCAGAGCGTTGGCCAACGCACTGGTTGAGTCAAGGGCGTAGCATACCCTTTTTGGAGTTCTTCCCACTGTTGGTGGCACTGGAGGTGTGGGGGAGAGAGCTGTTTAACAGGACTGTGTTGTTTAATGTGAACAGCATGTCAGTGGTTGAACTGGTCAACAGACAGAAGGCTAGAGGCCTGAGGGTGTTGCATCTGTTGAGGAAATTCATGCCGACATGCTTACGTTTGAATATTGTTTTCAGAGAAAAACATTTACCTGGGGTGCAGAATGACATTGCGGATTCACCATCTTGTTCGCAGTGGAATAGCTTTTGCGATTGGCACCAGGAGCAGATGAGGTCAACAGGTCGTTACCAATAGGCATTTGGGCACTGGGCAAATGAGAATGTGGGGAGAGGAGTTGGCCTAACGGCGAGGGTGGTCGACCTCAAATCTAGGGAACTGGGTTCGCATCTTGGCAATGATGCTGAACATCCTGTGATTCTGGGCAAATCACGTAATCTCCCCGTGCCTAATAAAAATGAATGTGTCCTCATGCAATGCAACTGGTGCTATGTAAAGTGCTCCGATACCCGATTCAGGTCAAGTTCGCGCTATATAAAACTCTGTAAAATAAAATAAAAAAAACAATTGTGGGTCTGGTTGAGGGCTCCTTAACTGAATCCACAAGAAGACGTTACAGATTGGCCTGGAGCGAGTTTAGGGAGTATGAGAACGGTCCACAACGACACTGGGATCCGGATCAGGAGGCAGCAGAGAGAAGAGTGTTATGCTTTGTTTTGTTCTGTATCAACAAAGGTTTATCTCCCACAACTGTTGGGGGCAAGTTGGCAGGGGTTTCATTCTATGGTAAACTGTACTGGGGTTTCAACCCTGCCGATGATGAGATTCTTGGCCGGGTTCTGAAAGGGTGGGGTAAGCAGCGAGGGGGTGAACGGCATTGAGAGAAGCCATTACGTTCGACCTGTTAAAATAATTGTTGGCAGTATTACCTGCGTGTTGTTATGTTTTTGAGGCAGCTGATTTTTGTCTTTGCATGTTCTTTGAGGCGTTTCAGCTTTCAGAATTGTTTGGGGTCTAGGACAGAGTTGGGGGTTATGCATGAAGAAGTGCATTTGGATCCGGGTTGTTTGGGGATATGGTTGTCATGTTCGAAGACCAATCAATAAGGCAGGGAATTGGGTGTGGTTGTGCAAGGGAGGCAGTGTGGAAGTGTACCCGGTATGGGAAAGGCGTTGTTTTCAGGAGTGTCCAGGGTGGCGTTATACCGTAGTTTTCAGTCATGAGGATGGCCGGAAGGTGTCGGCTTTTCATTTGTTGTTGGTGTTGCAAATGGGACTGCGCCGTTGGGGAGGGATCCGGCTGTTTTTGGGACACACTCCTTTCGGATCGGTGCAGGGACGGAAGCAGCGTCTTGTGGTGGGGTTGGGGTCAGATTAGTGGGTGGAGGTTGCGGTACTGCGAACGCTAGTAGTAGGGGAGGACAGACCTAATTGACTTTTAATGCACGATGTGTGAGCGGGCCCGGATCCAAGATGGTAACCTGGATCATGGGATATTTGTTTCTGCATTGGGTGGCGAAGTATGCTGACCAACAAATATACGGACGGAACCTGGGACTGCACAGCAGCTGGCAAGAGGTCCTATGGTGAGGTAAAGGGGGAATGCGCTGGGATAATTTGCTGCCTTGGTTGACGGAGCTGGTTCCACAGAGGGATTGTCCCAACATGCTCTTGATTCACCTAGGGGAAAATGATTTGGGGCAATTATCCGGCTTGACTTTGTTACAGCATATGCAGCCTGATCTGAAGGCAACCAAAAGGAACTTTTCCGGGACTTGGATAGTGTGGACTGAATTGGTGCCACGTCGGGTTCGGAGGGGGGCTCTGAGATATTTGGCAATTGATAAAGCTTGACGCAAGCTCAACAGAGCTATGAAGGTTTTTTGTGACAACAGGAGCACCACGGTGATCTTGCATATGGGGCATAAAGAAGGAAGAAGTTTGTCTTTTCTGGGATGACAGGGTGCACCTTTCATGAATGGGGAATGCCTGTTATATGATGGAATTGCGGGATGTGGTTATGGCATGAGAACATTTGGTGCAGGCGAGATCCCTGTTGAAAGCGATGTCTGGAATGTATCGGGGTGGGGGCAGAAAAACACCCTCCGGGATTTTTTTAAGTGGCAGTATTTGGGGGTGGAGAGTCACATGCGGACGTATCCACACCCTCGGGGGGGAGGAGAATGGAGTACAGGTGACAAAAGACAGAGTGTGGTGTGTTGTCAAGCGGGGAAAGAATTTCACGGGAGGGTGTTTGGGAGAAAAAGGAAGGAGAGCCAGGATAGATGGCAAGAGCCCAAGGAGTGGAACTGTGAAGTATGGAACAAGGTATGATGGCTTGGGGGATTGAAAGTTGGCATGGGGTGTGAGAACTCACAGAATACATGGGGAGGTTCTTAATTGCAAAGTTAATGTTATATGTTGATTAAAGGTTCAATAGGTTTTGTAACTGTGTCCTAATAAATGGCTTTTACGCTTATCTATGGTCATAGTGTGTTTGTTGTGGCACTATGATGGCCCCCTGAGAAAGACTTAGTAGGCCAGTCTTCCTCCGTGGTGCTTCACGCCCAAAAAGGACATGGCAGCTGATAGGTAGTGATGGTGGGGAAGGACTGGGAGCTAGAGGAGGTTTATAAGAGTCAGGAAGGATGTGTCCATTCTCTTCCTGACTCTGAGCATTACTGGATGGGAAGGAAAAGGGTAGGCAGGAAGTTTGTCCACTCGCCCACCCTACATGATTACAGGGTTTTGGAGTGAGATTTTTGTGGCCTGTAGCATCTTGCCAAAGTTAGGACAGGTTGCAGGGATAGGCATTATTTTGGTGAGTGGAGAGTCACATGCGGGCATATCCACACCCTCGGGGGGAGAAAAATGCGGTACGGGTGACAAAAGACAGTGTGCGGTGTGTTGTCGAGCAAGGAAAGAGTTTCAGGGGAGGGTGTTTGGGAGAAAAAGGAAAGATAGCCTGGATAGATGGCAAGAGTCCAAGGACTGGAAGAGTGAAATATGGAACAAGGTATGATGGCTTGAGGGTTTGAAAGCTGGTGTGTGTGCTTGTGGGATGTGTAGGGAGGTTTGTGATTGCAAAGTTAATGTTATATGTTGATTAAAAGTTCCATACTTTTTGCAACCGTGTCCTATTAAATGGCCTTTTATGCTAAACTATGGTCATGGTGTGTTTGTTGTGGCACAATGTGTTACATGTGAGTCACCTGTTCAAATACTGACAAGAATAACTCACCTTTCACATGTCTGTATTGGAGAAATTCAGTGTCATTTAATTGAGTAGTATCACCTATTTACAGCTGTGAAAAATTGAGAAAGAAAATCGTTTATGTCTTATTACTAATATTAGTACAAAGCACTTGATGAGGACAAGGCAAGGGGACAATTGGGTACAATGTGAGTAAAAGCTTACAATAAAACCATCACAAGTGGTACACTCTGGACCAGATTAGTCAAAGGCATTGCACTAGCGCAATTTCACAAATAAAGATGCAAATCAGCGCGTAGCCTTGAACTGGGACTTAATTTCCAATGCAAATCTTGATTTGCACTAGAAAGTAGCCATAAAGTAACACAAAGTCACTACTGTGATCCACTGCTTTAAGCGGACGACCTATTGGTGGAACATGGGCGCTCCCATGCAACCAACCAGGTTTTTGACACAAAGCCTATCTACTAAAAAAGGTAGACAGGGCTTTGCACCCACAAATGTACCCGTCCTCGAGGCAGGCATTACAAAAGAAAAGTTTTCCTGTCTCAAAACGTTTTAAAGTTGCTTGTGTGCTGTAATGTCAACTCATTTCTTCTACATCACCAATTTCTGTTTACCTTGTACTTACTTCCTTTCTCTATCTTATCTATGTACTCCCTTCTTTAACTACCTCGCCTCTCTCAATACATCGCTCTGTACCCTACCCTTCTCTAAATTTCTTATGGATTAACCTTTCTCTTAACCACTCTGTGTCTGTTTATATATCTACCCTTCTTTATAGATCCACCTTGCCTCTGCACCTCTCTGCTGTTTATATCTCACCTCCTTGTATATGTCCTTCATCTTCTTCACCTCTCGCCCTTTACTACACCTCTCTATCTCCCTTTTAGTCTTTCTAGAACTCAACTCTCTATACAACTTGCTCAGCCCTCTACCTTGCCACTATCTACCTCACCTCTCGCTTTCCCTCATTCCTCTACCTCACATTTCTCTCATTACCTCATTACTCTGTACCCACATTTCACCCTCCATCTCTTTTTGACTACATTTCATCTCAATTTACCTCAACCTTCATTCACAGCATGAACGTTCCACCTTCCCTCTTTCTACTCATTTCCTCTCGCTCACTTCTCTCACAACCTTACTCCTTACTTTCTACCCAGTTTTCTCTTGCATTACCCCCTCTCTCTATCTCCTGAACCTCCTTCTCTATTTAAATCCATCTCTTTTGACCTCTCTAAGGACCAGATGTACATAGACTTCTGTTTGTGATTTCTTCTAATAGCTAATTTTTGTGATTCACTATTAGGAAATCGCAAACAGCTATGTACAACAGTGTGTTGTACACTGTTTGTGATTCCCAATAGGTCGCAAGGGACATGCCTCATTAATATTCAAGAGGCAGATCGCAATTTGCAACCCATTGGTAATGGCCAGCACTCACAGGGATGGTGGCCTGCTGGGGTCAGCAGACCACCATGTCTGTGGCTGCTTTTTAAATAAATCAGTTTTTTATTTTTAAGTGCAGCCCGTTTTCCTTAAAGGAAAACACCATGCATTTCAAAAAGAAAAGTTTCCTTTTCATTTTTTAAAGAGGAGGCAGTGGTCCGTGGGACCACTGCCTGCTCTTAAACAATGTTGGCACCAACATTCACAACCCCTTCCCATCCACCGTCCAGTCGCAAAACATTCATACATGCCCCTGCGACTCGTTAATAATAGCGACTCGCAAACCCAATTTGTGATTCTGTATTAGCTTACAGAATCGCAAATATGGCTTTGTACATTTAAAAATGCTTTTTCAGGCAGCAAACAGCCCGATTCTGCGAATCAGGCTGTTTGCGAGCTGAAAAAAGCTTCGTACATCTGGCCCCTAGATCTCTGTCTACATGACCTCTCTGTCTCTACCCTTCTTTCTGCCTCACAACTCTCTCTCTTTCTACCTCACCCTTTCTACATCTGTATCAACCTCACCTTCCTTTCTCTCCCTCACCTTTGTCTCTCTACTTCAACTCTTTTTCTCTACAGCTCCTCCCCCTTTCTACCTTGTGCTCGTCTTACTTCATTTTTCAATAGGACAAGCTAGTTTCTTTTCCCGGCCTGTCTTTCTATGCCACTTCTCATAATGCTCCTATCTCAACCTCCCATTTATCTCTAATTTCCTTGTCTTTACCTATATTTTGTCCACCTACCTTACCTCTCTTTTTATGCCTCACACTTGGCTAACCCAACTCTCCCAGTCTTTATCTTCCTTCCCCCTATCTGTACCTTTTTTACCTTACTATAAAACAATACCTATGTCTCTTTCTACGTCTCTGTTTTTTACTGGCCACCTCACTTTTCTCTCTTTAAGTTACATCTCTCCCTACCTCTCCTATATCCGTACTTCATATCTATCTGTATTTCCCTTCGACCTTTTACTTCCCTTCTATCACTACACCATACTCTTTACCTTTTCTTCCTTTCTTCTGTCGCCTGCCCAAACCAATTTCTCCCTGCCAGGAGAGATGGAGGTCATTCTCTAGCCAGAGAAGAGTACCCATTAAAAGAGGGGACAATAAAAAAGCAGGAAAGAAGAATTAAAGAGACAGTTATCAGATTTCACAAGATGGAATATGAAAATAATCAGAGCAATGCTTTGATCTTCACTTTTATATGAAGGCAAATTGTGAAGACATGTTATATTTGATTACTAATATCTAGCAATTAAAGCTACAATTTCAAGTGCTATTTGCTTTTTTATTTTAATATTATTCTCCAGACCCACTGAACAGCCCCCAAGATACCATTATTTTGTCTCTGATGCAATATAAGGAACACACTGGCTAGCCACTGAATTCTACATAGAATATTGTTGTAGAATTCTAGATCGAAGTGCAAAAAGAAATGGCTTTATCAGTGTTTGTTCAAGTTTTACTTTAATACTCTTTCTGAAACTTTAACATGTAACTCAGTATTGCTCGACATCACAAAGTCTTAAATTAGCTGGAAATAGGTAACGAAGTCAAAGTTGTTACAAACAGGGACCCTAAAATATATGTCCACAAATGTTAATGATTGCTTTGTGCTGTTTGCCTGGGGTCCCTACATAAGACCACCCTTAATAGCTGTCAATTGTCATGAAAATTGAGGTTTTATGGTAAAAATCATATTCATTGAAATGCACCACAGTATGAATGTCTACAGAATATGAGAACATTATTGGCATAATTAAAGGTGCTACATTTGTGACATTAAATAACTCCAGTGAGAAGAATGGGACATGTCACTTATTTCCTCCTAAACCTCCACTGGCACATAGGTGTAGACCTGCCAACGAAGATTTATGACTTTCTTTTTGAATTGCACCCAAAGCGGATTTGTTTTATTTGGAAATTTGTGCTTGCTAGACTTTTGCTGAGGTTTCATAAAATGGGCTGAAACTCGGAAGCATAGTTGTAATAGTTTGTACAAACTGTACTAATTGCATACTAAGCACCATCTTAAATAGGGATTTTAAAACATTTGTTAGTGAATAGGAAATATATAATTATTGTTTGGGACTACAATAGGAATACTATACACTTAAATGACTCATATTTTTAAAATAGAAGTAGAAAGTGGGCGACTGCCACAAAAGATGTACCTTGTTGAAAACACTTAACAAATCAGAACTACTAAGCTTCATCTCTTTGTCCTCCTTAAGCCCTTTACAAACAGCAAAACGTGTCTTTTTGTTTGTCAAGAGTCATGGTTCTAATACATTGTTCCATAGGACAGAGTGGTGAATTATGAGACTACATCCATTATAAACAATGACCATGTAATAGTTTCCCTCTCTGGCTAGTGTTAAACTCTTGTTGAATGAAGCTATTTTAGTCATCCCTGCGGTCTAGCTTGGTTCGATCCAAGCTATATCCTTCTTTGTAAAAACTAGAGCCTTTTAGCTAATTCCGCCTTATAGCGTGCGATATTTCTCTCTAATTCCATCTTTGTTCAAGCTTCCCGTTTTTGTCTGCCCCACCTGACTTCCCAAAGTATGTTTTGTAATGGAGGGAGTTATTCATCCATTGCTGAATCTACATTGGCTCTTTATGTCTGGCTTCTCTTTTTGTCCCTGAAGCATTACAGAAGTTTTTATAGACAAATGTACAAACAAGTATGGCAATTACAAGCCACCATGTAGTAGCATCTGCTACCCTGGTTAGCAGTCCGGCACCCCTGGCATTGCCCTAGCTTACTCTGGTATCAGGGGTCATAATGACAGAAGCACTGTGTTAGACCTGTCATCCTTAGGGTGGTTTTTCCCCAGACTTTTTGCCTCTTGTTTTTGTTGATACTTTTTGTTGGCCGTAGGACTTTGAGCACATTAGCACTGCTAACCAGTGCTAAAGGGCATGTACTTCTCCCCTAAACATTGGTACCTGATTGGCATATTTGATGCACTGGTAAGTCTCTTGTAAAGTGGTATACCATATACCCAGGGCCTGTACCTCAAATGCTACTAGTGTGCTGCAGAACTGATTGTGCCACCCAAAGAAATAACCTTTCAAACCTGTCTCAGTACCGTCACAGTACCTGTTTGTGCAGTTTACTGCCACTTCGACTTGGCATTTAATACTACTTGTCAGGTGATATAACTCCCCTTTTATTACATATGTCACCCCTAAGGTAGGCTCTAAGTAACCCTAAGGGCAGGGTGCCATGTTAAGTAAACGGTACGACGTGTACTTCTATGTTTTATGTGTCATGGTAGTGACACAAAGAGCCTATTTCTTTTTCAGCACTGTGAGGCCTACCCTTCTCATAGGTCAGCATTGTGAGTTCCTTATTTCACTTTTAAGCTGTAATTTCCAATCAGAGAGGAGTAGCTTTTCATGTTTCATATCTTTGAAATGGTCATGATAAATTTTCCTTACTGGTGAAGTTGGATTTAACATTATTATTTTAGAAATGCCACTTTTAGAAAGTGGACATTTCTCTGCACTTACTGCTCTTTGTGCCTTACAGCCTGTCTCCAATACACACCGGGTTGGGCGACATCTACACTTTGGGCATTCCTTCTAGACAGCCACAAACATGTCATCAGAAGTTAAATGTGGTGTAATGTCTCTTCTAGCTGGCATTTTAGTAAATTGATATCCATGAGTATGATTCAGGAAAAGCCTAAGCATACATCTACAAATTATATATTAACAGTTGTGAAACCAAAATGTTTGTTGTTGTGGCAACAATTATCTGCCTTTTGACATGTGCAGGAAAATGCCATTTTAGCACAACAAATAAACAATACCTGCACTGCAATTTTGGATACCATCCTTCAACATTGTGAATATTATCTGCCCATTGTATTTGAGTGAGAAAATTCATAATACAAAATGTTATCATATCCTGCCACTAAGGTGACATCCAGGTTCCTAGACCTGGGGATAGTGCTGGCCAAGAGATTGCTTACGAAAAGATGGAAAGCAGAAGAGCCACCACATGCACAGGCATGGCGCCACTCAATGCTTGCTTGGGCTACGGCAGAAAGCCTCACTATCAGACGCGAGGAAACGCTGGGTCTGAGGCGGATCCCCATCGCAACACACTGGAATACCTGTTTAGCGGAGTTGCATCAACACGCAAGCAATGACTCGGGGTCTCCACTGTCTGAGGGATACACGGGTAACTAACATACACAGTTGTGCTACGCGCGTGTATTCCACCTCGCTATACTAGTAAACATATGTCCGTCATGATGCACTCAAGCTACTGTGCTGCATTTGAGAAGTAGTGGGAAACGCGGTAACAAGGCAGCAATACACACCTAAGTGCAAAGCGCGTGAGGTGGGGGGCACAGGAGGGCCTATGTTGTTTACGGTTTATTCCTTTTTCTTTCTTTCTTTGCATGTTGAAAAGCCTGTTGGCATTTTACAATCTCTGCCATAAATTGGACCTGACTGTATGCATGCCGGCATGCACGGGGCTGTACACGCTTCATGATGTGACAAAAGGACTGCTGGTTACGCAATTGAGAGTTCTCGACTTCGTAGCTGATGCTGTGGCAAACTAGAGATCAGTCACAGAGACTATGCAAGTAATAATTTTTTCTCCAGCATTACATAAATGTTTTGTTAAAGCTACACGAATGCTCTGGTTTTTACATGTAATCAATGAAGCTTCGTGTATGTATGAAACACCAGATCATAAAATACAAACTTAATAAAAGAGATTTAAAAAAAAAAAAACCATCACATCCAACAAATGAGAAGAAAGTTCATATTAGCCACTGTAAACAACATCTTAGGAGCCCGCATAACAGAAAACAACAAGAGACAGTATACTTTGTCATGTGTTACACATCCTATTGGGTAATGAGTCAATATCCGTAGTTTGTGATATATTACACAATTATATCTACTCCTGAGACCACGGTTCTCCCAAGATTGTGTAGTTCATACTGTCTCTTGTTGTTTTCTGTTATGCGGGCTCATAACAGGTTGTTATATGTATTTGAACCAATATTTGTCAAATTGTATATGGTGTGAAATTTTGTGTTTTTAAATACTCATGCAAATGTATAACTTGTTTTTATGAAATACATGTATGTATTTTTTATATAATAAATGTGATTAACATATTATGACTTATTGATTGGAATAGGATTGACTGTTGTGTTACGTTATACTAGCATTGTACCATTGTGTCCCAGCAGAGGGATTGCATCTTATGTAGTGGTAGAAGTACCCCATTCCCTTGGAAGATACAAGGGGTCACTCTCGTTCGTATATTCAATACTCCAGTTTGAGCCAGTTCAGGAAGTCCTTAGCTCCCACTCTGGTGTGAAACTAGACAATAAATATGGGAGTATCCTTCCCTCTGCTCAGCACCTCCATTGGGAGGGACCCCAGACTCGTCCTAACCCCCGGTATTTAAGGGCTTACCTGTGGGTGAGTCCTCAGATGTGTCATGGGACAAGACTCAAGTCTGAAAACCCATCACTCTTTGACCATCTGGCCACTTGGACTTTGCTGGACTTCGTCTGGAACGGAGACTGGACTTTGCTGGACTTTGCCTGGAACCAAGACTGTATCAAGGAAGACTCCTGCTGCTCCTGGTCTCGCTGTTCTTCAAGTCTTCTTCGTCGCCTGTGTCTGTGCTTCTTCCAGGATCTTTAACAGACCTGTGGGCATCAAGGACACACAAAGTAATCCTTGGAGTGAAGGAGTCACTCTCCTGCATCTGCAGGCACTGCAACGAAGCTGACCGGTCTGCTGCTCCTGATGTCCCACAGACTTCGAAAGGCTCAGCAACACTGGTAGTGGTTCTGCAACTCCCTCGAGGCCTGACATGTTTTCTCTGCTATTTTAAGGCCAATATCCCCCTGTCGGAACCGATGGGACCAAACCGCTATGCAGTGCATCGACTTGCCGTTGCCATGGCTTGTTGGCTCTGCACTCCAGAGATCTTCAAACTACAAGAAGCTCTAGCTCCAGAACCTCTTCCTGCTAAGTACAGCATCCTCACCACATCCTCTGCACCGTGGGCCTTCCTCCTTGATGAGCTTCTCAAGGTGTTCTTGTGACTCCTGTTCCTTCTTCTCTGTCAATGCCAGTTGCAGCTGCCAAGGCTTATTGGTGCTCCCGCAGGAAACCGATCCCCTTGTTCTCAACCTCCAATGTGAGACACCTCATGCATGGCACCTGGTATTTCTCAGCATCACCTGGTCCTCACAGCTGTAGCGACAAGGTCATCATCAACACTTATGAACCCTACGGCATCGGTGGGCATGCCTCCTAGTCACCTCCAAGTGACATAGACTCTGTCCCCTCTGCTTACAGGTTCTCTTCTTCAAGAATCGACCCTTGGATTCCACCGGACTCTTGCACAGTCTTCTCCAGCGGCATCTTTACTGAAGTCTTCCATTGTGGTTTACAGCTGTTTCTGGCGTCACTTTGCACCTATGCACCCAGCTTCCTGGTGTTGGTATCCTGGTTTCTGGGGTATCCACGGGTGGCGTGACTCTCCAACCTTCTGTATTCCATGGGGTTTCTTCAGGGTCCACTGGGAACAGTCTATTGGCCTTTCTTCATGGATGCCATTTTACTTGGACCGTGAGGTGAGTGAGGGCACAGAAAGCGCTACCCTCATTGTAGTGAAAGGTTACTGCCTTTATAAGGAGTTAAGCAGGACAAGAATGGTGGTGGCAGCATACCATGTAGTGATCAGCAAGAATGAACACGCCTATTGACCTGTGTCACTGGAGTGAAGCCTACAGTCTCAGTCATTCAGAGTTCAGTTGCTGTGTGCTTAACTCAGCCATGGCCTACATTGGCTTTGGTGTGCAGGGCTGAGCAGTGCATGTTTGTTATACATGTGTTGGGTGTATGTGTGCCTGTGAATGGCACAGTACAGAGATGGTGCAGTGCTGTGCAGTGTGTGTATGCTATATGCATGTTCTGGGTGGATGTGTACCTGGGAAGGGTACAAAACATGAAGGGTGTAGTGATGTACAGTGTGTGTGTGCTATATGCATGTGTTGGGTGTATGTGTGCCCATGAATGGTACAATACATGGAAGATTCTGGATTCTAATGTGGGAGATTCTCTGCTTACAGTCCTTATGCGTCCTCTGGCTGATATCGTCGAGCCGTTCGAGGTTAAGATCATTATGTACGCTGACGATACTCAGCTCATTGTGTCCCTCAACCTGTTAAACAATAACAAGTCTATCCTAGGCGATTGTTTGGAAAAGGTTTCGGCATGGATGGATTCTTCTTTCCTTAAGCTGAATGCGGCAAAAACAGAACTTATGTTTCTGGGAAAAACGATCAGCCTGGAGAGTGGTACTCTCTGGCCTAAACGTATGGGAGACATGCCGACGCCTAAAGACCAAGTAAAGAGCTTGGGAGTCTCGTTGGATCACAACCTGAGTTTTAAAACTCAGGCGTCTAGGGTTGCTGGCTCTTGCTATGACATTCTTAAAATGATTCGAAATATCTTGCCCCTTCTGCCTTTTACAGCCAGGAAGCTGCTGGTACAAGCACTAATTTTATGTAGGCTTGATTATGCCAATGTGCTTTACCTGGGCTCTCCCTGTTCGACTATATAAAAGCTTCAAACAGTCCAAAATTGGGACGCACGACTTCTTATGCAGGTTCATAATAGAGAATCCGCGAAACCGTACATCAGGGGACTCCATTGGCTGCCAGTTGATAAAAGAATTCAATTCAAGGCTTTGTGTATTGCTCACAAATCTTTGGTTGCTAGCTCTCCCCTGATCCTTCAATCGATTATTTCATTGTGTGTCCCCAGAAGACCTCTTCGATCTGAGTTGAAACATTTTGCTACTGTCCCTAGATTCAAGCGAGCCCGGTGTGGCGGCCGTCTTTTCTCTGTCATGGTTGCTAAAAGTTGGAATCAGTTGCCTGATGTTATTCGTCTTGAGGCCAACCATCTTATCTTTCGCAAGCATCTCAAAACCTTTTTGTTCTCTTGAGCAGTTAGATTTGCAGTTTTAGGTGTGTCTTTCTTAGCGCTGGGAGGCCTTTGGTAGCCATGCGCTTTACAAGTGTCCTATTCATTCATTCATTCATTCATTCACAGTAGAAACATGACGAGGTAGGGGACTCCCCTCAAACAGATTTGTGTATTGCTGCATTCCTGTGAACTGTGTGGGACACAGGAGGAAGTAAGAGCCATGTCCTTTAGTACACTTGAAAGGGAGGTCTTTGATTCAGAGAAAGGTCACTAGGAGGGGGCATGGGCACATCTCTGGAAGGAGATGTGCCCAGGCCTATGTTGTGGGGCTACTTTCTGGAGGAAGGGCAGGGCAGAGGAGCAGGCACTTCAAAAGAAAGCACACCCCCTCAAAATAAACTTCAAAGATGCAGACTCTAAATCACATTTGGCATCTGGAAATGGACTATAAGATGGGGAGTTTGAGGCCCCCAAAATTGTCAACTGTCAAGCAGCCAGTCAAACAAAATTATGCAAGACTTCTGCCTATGACCAAGACTGGTGCCAAGTACTGCCAGTCTCCCATTTGAGTGAACGACCTCAAGACCACCTGTCCCTAGAGCTTGGAGTGCCAGTGTCATGGTCGCCCAGAAAATAACATCCCAGCAAGCCCTGAAAAACCTAAAAAGGAAAACACCAAGCATGAACAGAGGTAGGTGAATGAATCAGATGCACATATGGTGTACCTGGTCGTTCATAGCATCAGGCACAGCATACATATAAATAGGGATGGGCAGAATGCTTCATTCCCCCTGCGGAATTGACGTAATTTTGGTCATTCCACTTTATTCTTCAACGTAGAGTTCTGGCCAAATTATGCCAATCGCTGCGTGGTAGAATTTGACTCCAGCAAGGCTCATGGAAATGCAAGCTTGCAACCGAGATTTGGGATCCCCAGCATGATTCTCTGACGCAGGCTGTCGCAAGTATTCATGGTCAGAGGGCTGCCTCTTGAGTAGAATTGCTGCTGCTCAAGTAGATTTTCTACTCAAGCAGCAGTAAAATCAAGTTGAATGGTTGCATGCTCTTGCGCAATGCATGGTGCAGTTTGAGCTGGTTTTTCAGCACTGCTCATGCTACCGGTGCTAAGTTGTAGCACGAGCAGTGCGAACTACATATTTTCTGCTGCATTGGCGGAACTCTGTGGAATATTACCAAGTTTTTATGCAACTCAGCAGCATTCGGCAGAGTGAAACTCTCCGAGTTCTGCCATCCCCTACATAAAACGTGCAAGATGATAGGGATAAAACTGAATATGTGTCATGTCAAGCTGAATTATACCCAAAATCTAGCCAAGGAACTCAGGGAAAGTAACATGTTAAGCTTTATGCCAATCCAGTACCATAGCATAGCAATAGCCTCCAGGAAGAAGCACGCTTAAAAGCACATAAAACAAACTGGGACATTTCCTGAACCTGTTAGAAGCTTCCAGAACCTGTTAGAAGCTTCCAGAACTTGCTAATAACTTCCAGAACAGGCCGCATAAGAGTTTGAAATCACAGTGGACATCTTGGACTGAGAAGGATATAAACACCCCACCATGTGAACCACACCCTTGCTAGGCAATTGGTCCAGAGAGCAATGAGATCTGGGGAAGAACATACCTATTAGAATCCTTCTAGAGCAGTGCTTGGTCCAGTCCTCTGGAGACTCAGGGATCCAGCATGCAGTCACCAGTGGAGATCAGCATCTGTATGAGAGGAGAAAAACTAAACAAGTTAAGATATTTACTGAAGATACTGATGTAGATCGTGCGTACTCATGAGTACAGACATTCAAAACCTTGCTGAGTCATAGCATTTAAGAAAATTGAAAAGCTGCACATAAGAGAAAAAAGAGACTTAAAACATTGTGTCCGGGTGAAAGGAAAGACTTTCAAGAGATGCTATTATACACTTTGGCAAACTGAAATCAGAACTCTAAAGAGAAGTTTAACAATTCTAATTACATATTTTGGAAACTGAAAGCAGAACTCTTAAGAGACATTTGTACTGTTCTTGAGCAATCAGTGAGAGTTTGGTGATTAGCTAGGAAAAGGCCAACCAGATCTTTCAGTTGTAGAAATTCTTCTGGCAGTAGTTTATCAATCAGGTATTAACATTACCAAAGTAAATGTGATACTGGTGATGTGATAGTATGATGTATAAGAACTGAACTAATATTTATATGTGTGTTTATCCTTCTAGAGAATTGCATAAGGAGGAATCTCCTTGAACCACCAAAGGAAGCTATTATGAGGGAGATCCAGGTGTAGACAGCGCCAGGACAGCGGTTGGTCAGTTTGGTATTTTTTCTCATCTCCCATTCCTTTGGGTGATCTCATCTTGTGTGCTTTACTTGTTGGCCACTCTGTGGACCACTGGGAGGTGTGGTAGGACTCTCATCGTGTATCGCTCCTGCCGAGCCAGATACCTCAGGTTAGTGCTACTGATCAGCCATTCATCTTGGATTTTAACAGATGCCTGCCTGCTTGTGAAGACCACGGTGCCCTGTGAGGAAGAGACTAGCACTGGAGGGAACGAAGTCCATGGGGGAGCATGGCGATTGGATACCTGTAACAATGTGTGAAGAGACAGCTGCTGCATCATTCGGGTCATTGTCTGCGTACAGTGAAAAGTCGAAAACGCTTGTATGCCAGAGAAGGGCCCCATGAAATGAGCTGTGACTGTTGCTGCACCAATTGGGTCATCGTCCATGTGCAGGTTATAAGTCGGTAACCCCGTATGCCAGGTGGGGGTGCCATGAAGAGTGCTGCAATGCTGATCGGGCCGTAGCCCGTGTGTTGAGCAAAGTTGGTGACTCTGTATGCCAGGAAGGGCCACTGGGAAGAGTGCTGATGTGCTAATCAAGATGTAGCCCATATGCTGCGCTAAGCCGGCGACCCCGTATTCCAGGTGTGGCTGCTATAAAGATTGCTGCTGTGCCGATCAGGCCATAGCCCATGTACAGAGTGAAGTCAGTGACCCTGTATACCAGAGGAGCCCAACAGAAAAAGGCAAAGAGTGTGGTCTGGTCGAGACAGTTGTCGTGTGGAGGGGGCTGCAGGTGTGTCCCAACTGGGAACCAGCACCAGGAGTGTTGCAACCCCCCACCTGTGGGGAGGATCCCAAGAGAATTATCAAGCACTGGAGGAGCATCAAGGACCCCTCGACTTGCTGTCTCTGAAGGACGGTGTGTGAAGAACTCAAGGACACCCAAACGCAGCCCGCCCCACGCCATATATGAGAAACTTACCAGAGACAGCCACTGCAGCTTTAGCGTCAGCAAAGAAGTGCCTTGGAGACTCTGGTTGCTCCTATTCTGCTGGTGCGGACAAAACTGATTTATGGGATGGACAGCCCCAGGGAAACTTGCATGCCATATAGTGCTTTAGCGCTGGAACACTTTTGACTTTAATAAAGAGTCCGAGTGGGACTCCTGAGGTTCAGACTACAAGTGGGGCTTAAACTGAATGTCATCTATAGTAAATGGAGAATAACCACTACCGTTAGGAAGCAAAGTGTTATGTTATGTTATGAAAATGTATACAGTGCACAGCTACTCCCAGGAGTGTCCTGGAACTAGCGACGAACGGCAGCAGCTCATGAACCTACACAAACTGTGTGAAAAGCCAAGTTTTCAGTTTCTTTTTAAAAACGGGAAGGTCGCATATTAGGTGCAGTGTGGATGATGTCATCAGTGATGTCATTTAAGATGTCAGCAGTGATTTAATAAATTATGCCATACAACATGCCACGAGTGATGCCATATATGAGGCCATAAGCAGTGATTGGCAGGGGCGCAGGTTATAGTTATCGTTACTAACTATAACTGCTGAATTTCTGTGTTTTTTTCGGTTCAAAACGTTAATGTTGTCACTGAGAAATGTACCTAACTATAACGTTTAAGTGACCTTTTTTTTCCAGTGAATTTCTAAGGAGTTTTTTAAAAACACACCTAATTATAACATTACTGTAAACTTTTATAGTGAATTTCATTTTTTTTTAAAGTAAATGAATATTTTTTTAGGTGTATGTATGGTAGAATAACTGAATAATATATCCTGTGTGCGGTTATTATTCTGAAAGGGAATTGCTTTCATATTGTTACATAGTAGTGTGAGAGGAGGGACTTCCCTTTCCTGTCAGTTCTCTCTCTTTGATGACGGGTGTGCGTATTCGGCTGTATACATGGACTGGCCTCTCCTGGCAGACCTCTCTCTCAGATGATGGGTGTGCACAGTGGGTGTGTGAATGGACTGGCCAGTCCATTGAGATCTCTCTCTAAAATGACTGCATATTAGTGAGTGGAGAGGGACTGTCCTTTCCTTTCACACCTCTCACTCAGATGACATGTTTTCGTAGGGTGTGTGGGTTGACTGGTTTCTCCTTTCAGATCTCTCTCTCAGATAACAGGTTTGCACAGTAGAGTGTACGGAAGGGACTGATCTCTCTTTTGAGATCTCTCCCACAGATGACTGGTGTACGTTGTAGTGAGTGAGGAGGGCCTCTCCACTGAGACATATCTCAGATGAGGGATGTGCATAGTAGGGTGTGTAGATGGACTGGCCTCTCCTTTCAGATCTCTCTCTCAGATGACTGTTGTTCAGTTCCTAGGAATCCCCAGGACCTGCGCGTTTTGGATGACCTAAACTGAGGCCTTGGTGTTCAAACTGACACCGGATACCCCCACAGGATAGGTCAGCCGTTAGACAAGCTAGCTCTACAGTCCCCCTGTATCTTACACTGATGTAGATAGTTTCTGGCAAACACTGAGCATGACAACCCTGAATCCTCAGGGATCGTGGAAAACAGTACAGTACTTTTTGCATAGTTACTCATGCTTTCTTATTCTCAGAAAATACACAGGATGGCGATTAGGAGGTTTCCAATAAGTATTTATTGGTCCAGCGTCAATCTTGTGTAAAACATATGTGATACGACAATCAGGAGACAGAAGCATACGAAAGAAATCGCAAGTACAAATAGAGTAAATAGTAGATACAGTTCTACCATAGCGCTAAAAAGATGAACATATATAGTTCAGATAAGACATTAGCGCTTGCATACTCCTACAATGTGCGCCTTACGTAATTTTCCTAAGTGTACCTAGCCTAGTTATGTAGGTGTAGCATGTATATGTGTATAGGTTTATAGCCAAGAATCCCCTAGGGAAGAACCAACCCCCTCACCTGATGGTAGAGAATGAAGGACCCAGTCTCTGCTCCGAGGATGACACCTCGCAATGGATGTCTGACCGCTGCGTGTTGAAGATTCGGCATGCAGGACCCCGTGTCAGCGTACAGGAATTCTTCTCTAATTTGCAGGTGTTACGCCTCAGGCCGACTCGCGACCCCCGGCGCTAATTGTTTCCTCTTTGCCAGCCGTGGTGCAGCCCGCGGTGCCCCTCCCTCCTCTTCGGGGGCGCCGCGGTACAGCATCACGGCCCGCTGTGGCTATTTCAACGGCGTTGCGGAAAGCACCCGCAATGCTTGTTGGTTTTCGGGCATGCCACATACTTGCACGGCGGCCCATCTGCTTCCGGAGGCACCTTTGGACATTACACTCACCTGGTGTGGGCGTCTGGTGATCTCCCTTCCTTGGGGGCCATATTATTGCACTTCACTCTTTTCCCTATTCAAGATGGTGACACCTCTCCTTCCTGTTTTGTCACTTCTTGTTCTTGCATGTCACTTCCTGTTCCTGTATGTCACTTCCTGTTCCTGTATGTCACTTCCTGTTTTTTCTGTATTTAAGGATCAGAGCCTCTCCTTCCTTGCGTTGCAACACTCCTTGTTCCTGCTGGTGTGTCCTCGCTTCCGTTGGTTCCTGCTGGTGTGTCCTCGCTCCTGTTGGTTCAGTGGCTCCTCTTTTGGTGATTCCTTCCTTCTGTTGGCACTTATTTTTATCCCTTGCGCCTTCTGTTCCAGCTTGTCTTCCAGTCTTCTCCTGGTTCCTTTTTGGGCTCCTGGTTTTCCAGTGTTTTCTGGCTCCTTGTCTTCTCCTTCATTCCTGGAGTCTCATCATCAACATCAGAGGTTTTTTCCCTCTGAGTTTTTCCTCTCTGGACTCCTTCGGAAGGGCACTGGCTGCTTATGCTTTCATTGTCGGCAGCACCGTGGCTACCGGAAGGGGTTGCCCCTAACTCAGCCAAACCAGGATTTACAAGAACCGAAGCCAGGAACCGTCCCAACACCTCGAGTCTGGTAAGAAAGACCCTAAACCCGACAGTAGGGGGGAATAAGGGTCTTATATACTGGAGTGGTCACTCCAGGGTTTCTTCTAGAATCGACGTGTTATGAAAACACTCATAAATGTTTTTAAAACAATCATAAATGTTTTTCTAAAACAATGTGATCATGCACAGCAGGTCTGTTGGTGAAGGATGAAAAAAGTGGTGAACTTATACAGAATAATTATGCAGTGCCTGAGGACATGTTTATGTACATCAGGTGCAGGAATTATGATAAAATACTAGGAGCCTGGTGTCGGAGAGACAGGAGCAAACTACTGGGTAAAAGGTCACCTGTTCAGAACCGTTACTGTCATGTGGATGGGACGATGTATGTAAAAAGGGGCAAACATGACAGGACTAGCCAAACGAACATGACATGACAGGGTTGCATAGTAGGTTGTGTGGAATGACTGGCCTCACCTTTCAGAGCTCTCTCTCAGATAACAGATGTGCATAGCAGAATGTATGGGGAGCGACACACCTCTCCTGTGAGACCTCTCTGTCAGATGGACTGGCCTCTCATTTGAGACCTCTCTCCAGGTGACGGGTGTGCATAGTCGTGTGTGTGAAGAGAGGATGTCCTCTCCACAGACACCTCTCTTGGATGAAGGATGTGAATAGTGTGGTGCATCTAGGTACTGTTCTACTCCCACTAACACCCCTCTCTTTGATGACGAGTGTGCATAGTAGTGTGTGGGAAGTGTCTTAACTCTAATCACAACTCTTACCAAGCCAATGGGCATAAATAGTAGACTTTGATAAACACTATCTCCAGCAAGACTCCTTCCTCCAGTTACAATTGTGCATATCAGAGTGTATTCAATAATCACCTACTCCTTCCTACTTTTCATAATCCCGCATGAGCCTCGTAAGATTGTAAAAACATTTTTTAAACCAAATTAACCTTCTAATCATTAGAGTACTTCTCTCTTGTATGCTTCCTCTCAAATACAATTACCACAATATGCATTCCTAGTAATAGAGTGCATTGAGAACTCATCTACTCTTTTTACTAGTCACAATCCTGCGAGAGTCCAGTGAGATCGTAAAAATTACTTAAAAACAATATGCATATATGTTCTTCACAGTAGTTATCCCTTAGAAACCTCCTCCCTAAATCTAGTGGGACAGCATGCCTTTCTGCTGCCCTCTTATGTACTTTTTTTTACTTCCTTTCCACAAAACCTCACATTTTTCACAGAAAACGGTAATGGCCACCATTTCATTTAAAAAAATCCAACAGCCAGCCAATCAGAGCTCTCGCAGGATTCACAGAGGCCTCTCGCTCCCATGAGAGCATGAAGACTCACATAAAAATGGGCCCCTTGACCAATCACAGTGCTCCATGATTGATTTCGCACTCTCGTGGGATGCTCTTTGGACTCTTGAAAACCCAACTGCCAAAATAAACAGCTATTTTTTACCTTTAATAGCTGAAAAGCAACTTAACAGATTTACACCAAATCACAAGAAGCAAAATCTGCAGAACAAGATCTAGATTCCTGCTGAATTTGGTATCATTTTGTTCAGCAGTTTTTGCTATAACCTGTCTTAAGGAAGTCTATGGAAAATGCATGGGGATATTATGTTTTGAGGCCTCTCTTTTTTCTCAGCCCTGCTTCCTAGACCACCCGATACTTTCCAGGAAGGAGCTGAGGTGGATTTTCCAGGAAGGAGCTGAGGTGGATTAACTTATTTTCATCAAATAGGACCACATTTATTAGAAAGCCAAAAAACACTCTGTCTATGGAAAAGCAGCCCTAACTATAACTAGCCAGTGGTGACTGCCACTAAAGTTTTTATATATATATTTATATACATCCCCATACCATTTTGAGCCAGGAACAAAAAGTGGCAACAACTATGAACTTTCTAGAAATCTACTTGAAATCTGCAGAGAAATCCTAAGAAAGATACCATGATCAAATCTTGTAGCTTTGTAATAAAGTATTTTTACTACAATGTCCCTCAGGCAAAAGCACCTTTTGTTTAAAGACTGTCCCTATTGAGCTTACATCAAGATAAACTTAGCAGAACCCAACATGACCATGACAATTACAAAGCTCATTTAAACATTCCAGTTTGGGTTGCTTTACTGTGACAATGCAGCCATGAGGAAGGCATGCTCCAATTGAGTGTCTCACGGACAGGCCATTCCTACTGTAGTTTTAAGTGAGACATTTCATTGTCCAATGTGCCAAAATACACTATGGCCTCCCTTGGCCCCTCTCCCTCCAACACCATCAGATCTCTTTCTGCTGAGGGCCATTTAGGAATTTCTCTCAGACAGTCGGCCATCCTCAAGGGCAAGTCACCCATCAAGAAATAGCAACTCTCGTATTTGTCAGTAGTAGGCCCAGCGGTAGTACCTTCAATTTAGACACACATCTTTATTTACTTTTCTGGCACCTCCCCTGTGGTTGTATGTCAGAATATCAAGCACCAGGATATTGCCAGATTAGTGACTACCAAAATATTGTGAGGTATGTATACACGAGTCAGAATAAATTCACTGTTCTCAACTGCACAGACCATCAAGGTAAATTTAGGTGGATTTAAGTATAAGAAATCTATACTTACCTATGCATGCATATTTTCACATTATTCTGACTATGATATTTTGGCAGCATACTATTTAAGACTCAATATTCTGGTGGTATGCCCTCCACAGATAGGAGTTGAAAGCAATCTAAAAAGTCTGCCGCTTCTCAATTTGACCAGATATCCCTACCAAAAGTGATGAAAGACAGGAGTCTGATAATGATTAGGATGATGAGAGAAAAATATTGCTAACTATGCTGGAATGTCCAGCGGAGAAACCACCAGGGAATGTCCTTCACAGCATGATTCCTATTGTGGAGGAAACTGCCCTAGTGGTTTCTTCTTCAGTTAGCATGTCCTACAGAAATTGGGGGATTTTCCAATCTCATTCAACTCTGAATCACACCCTCATTATTGCACCTCCTGAGCTGAGTCACTCTTATATATCTAGAATATAGTTGTGTTCACCAGCATGAGATATTATTAGTGTAATAGTGTTAAGTAACTTTTGTGTGACACTAAAGACAAAAGAAATTGTTACAACCTCCCCCCCAAAAAGCTCTACCTGTGGCTTCCAACCACCTCCTCACTTCCCACGTTGTTAATTTACCACCCTATTTACCCACACAGCCTAAGATCGCCCCAATGTTGCTTAGCAACCATGTACAAGTATCCCACATAAATTAGGGAACGCTTGTCTGGGACAGAGGAGGCCCCTTCACTTACTGGTAGAGCTGCTACTGCTCTACTTTCACCATTCTCGCTGGCGTGGGACTCGGTCCCCCAGCGTAATGCAGCTTACTGCAAGGGCTAGGCCCGCCACCTGATGCGCCATAAATGCGCCGGAACTTTCCCACAGTGTGGGATGCTTGTCTGGGCCAGAGTAGGCCCCTTCACGTACAGGTAGTGCTGCTCATGCTCTTCTCTCACCATTCTGGCTGGGGTGGGACTCGGTCCCTCAGGACAACGCGTCTTTCTCCAGGGGTGAGGTCTGGCACCTGACGCGCCATAAAGGCGCAGAAACTTTCCTGCACCCGTCCGCGCCTGACCGAGCCTAGGATGGGCCACCCCTCTTGGCTCTTGTATCTGGGAGTGAAGGAATTAAAACCAAAGGGGGGATACTGTTCCTATAGCATTTTATCATTGTAACGTGTATGAGCAGAGGCGAGGCTCAGTGAAATGTCACTGGAGTTGCGAACTCCGCATCCCTTATGCCTTACGCAGGGGCAAGATTTTACACAGTAGTCTAGTCTGTGAAGGGTATACAATCTTAACAATTGCTGCACGTTTACCCTTTATACACCGACTCATCACTATGCACGCACTACCTTGACCCTCAATAGACCCCGCACACCCGCATGCACCATCCGGCAGTCCTAAAAGATCTCCGACAAAGAGACCCTCCGGGGGACCCGTGGGGAATTGCAGCGCCGGCCCCACGAGGAGCAAACGCCCGATGATGAAGCATGACACTCCTTGGGGTATGTGAGGGCAACAGAGGACTACATGTGTCCTTTCACTTCACTGGTGGGTCCCTCTTACCTAGGATTTCTTTTCCTTTCTTTTTCTTCCTTCAATTTTCCTTTTTAATCAATAGGTGACTTTTTGCACCTTGATGCAATGGTGACTATTTGCACCATGCTATAGGAACAGTATCCCCCTTTGGTTTTGATATTGGCATATGGAGCATGGATACTGGACCTTTATTAGCTCCTGGGTCCCCCTCTTTGTTTATATTGATAATGTACGGCGGTTCAGCCGAGGACCCTTCTATAGTCGCTTTTTACTTGCTTTTCCTTTCTATGAGCACCTGAGGTACTAATTTACTGATAGTGGGTTCGCTATCTGCTCAATGACGCCTTTAAGACAGGAGGCATAAGGGATGCGGAGTTCGCAACTCCAGTGACATTTCACTGAGCCTCGCCTCTCCTCATAAACGTTACAATGATAAAATCTCCTCCTTGAACTATCACGTACTGGCACCCCCATCACAGCCTCCTTTATTACATGGATAGGCTGAGGTAGAACATAATAGTCCAATTGGACGGGTGTTATGCATACAGTGATTAGTTAAAAAGTGATTAGTTATGGGGCACCTCTAGAACACCATGCTTTTAATTTGAGGAATTTGCTGTTAATAAATTGAAGTGTACGTATCGTCCACACCGGCATCTAATGAGTTAATTCCTCAGCAAGGTTCTGCGCAGGGCGTGGAAAGTAGTCTCCCACATTATAGCACATGCGCACTGTATTCCTCCCCTTACGCATGCGCACCTCTCCCCACTCCCTCAGGATATCCCGGAAAGGGTAACCGCCCATACTCCTCCTTATTAGTACCACGTCCCACTACCTTTTGGCTCATAAACTGGCAGTCGCAGGGACGGGGTAGGTGGACAGGAGTCAACATCCCGGCAAAAACTGTAAGTTCCTTAACCTAGTAGGGAGTAGCGTTGGCGCGCTAGCACGTATTCCACATCTTTTCATACCTATTTTCTAATTGCTTTCCAGCCCGACATTATGCGGGCGTCCATAGCTCGAGCGAGAGAAGAATTACTTCTGTCAGTGGGAGGTATGTGCCCGTGGAGACCCAATAGTTTCCATTAGTGTTTTGATATCGAGCATACACACGTTACTTTATTCTCATTGGAGCACTAATTGGCCAGTCTTTTAAAGGTGTGCAGCCAGAACACGTTACATATTAATTCTACGTTGCCAGAACACTTTGCTTATTATGATTACTTTGATAGGACACGGTCCATGTATTTCTGGGGTCTCTAGTAGACCTTGTCAGTCACCCACCTTTGGACATGGGTTCCATTGAGTATCTATATTTTACTGTTATGTCTCAGGTGCTCTCTGTTTTTTCTATGTAACTATTATACACACAACTGTGGTAGACCCTGTAGCATCAAGTTGTTACTGATGCTCATTCCTGTGATTTATTATGTTTTCTTTTCCTAGGCATCAACCAGGAGCGGTATACATCATGCAGTTGCAGCCAGTTCATAGGTACACAGGCTCACTGCCTGCCCTGTCTTATTTAGAGGGTATTTTAATTATTTCACGTGCACCTTACAGTTTTGGTCCTGAGGAAGCGCCAACGACCACTAAGGCAACAAAGGCGCGAAACATGTTGACCTACAACCTTGTTCACACCCAGGCATAATGCGCTGCAGGGGCAAGATTTTACACAGTAGTCTAGTCTGTGAAGGGTATACAATCTTAACAATTGCTGCACGTTTACCCTTTATACACCGACTCATCACTATGCACGCACTACCTTGACCCTCAATAGACCCCCACCCCGCACACCCGCATGCACCATCCGGCAGTCCTAAAAGATCTCCGACAAAGAGACCCTCCGGGGGACCCGTGGGGAATTGCAGCGCCGGCCCCACGAGGAGCAAACGCCCGATGATGAAGCATGACACTCCTTGGGGTGTGTGAGGGCAACAGAGGACTACATGTGTCCTTTCACTTCACTGGTGGGTCCCTCTTACCTAGGATTTCTTTTCCTTTCTTTTTCTTCCTTCAATTTTCCTTTTTAATCAATAGGTGACTTTTTGCACCTTGATGCAATGGTGACTATTTGCACCATGCTATAGGAACAGTATCCCCCCTTTGGTTTTGATATTGGCATATGGAGCATGGATACTGGACCTTTATTAGCTCCTGGGTCCCCCTCTTTGTTTATAGTGAAGGAATTAAACCTTTTAATAAGGTAAGATCATGGGGAAGAGGAAGGCAGCGATGCTGAACACCAGAGAGCGCCCGCTGGCCGCAACCATAACCAGCATTTTGACCACTGCCATGCGGGCGATTAACAGTGAGATTGAGTGCGTGGAGGAGAGGATGGGTGTCACTAAGAAAGCTTTGCACATTGAACCCAAGGGTGGAGGCATCGGAGTTGTGGGTGCAGCTCAGCCCCCGCACCCCCCGTACCAGGTTGACAGTAGTAAGGATACTGGAAACCCATGCATTTTTAATGGTGACCTCATGATCGTGTCCAATGACGATCAGAGCTCACAGCTTGAACCTAGCGGCTCACCAACAGTATAAAAGGCAAAAAGCAGTAATAAGCCACTAACGAAATGCAAGCAGCCACTGTCTGGAAATAAATCAGTCCTTGGCAGCAGAAACAACTGGTTGCCGCCTAGGCCTGAGCCAGTCAATAAAGCCATACAGGGAGGTCTGACACAATCGAACCTTTCAGAGCTCCTGGATAAATCATAAAAAATGTGCCTTGAACCAGTTTTGGCTGTCCTTAACAGTATTGACACTTCTCTAAAAAATCTTGATTGGTTCAAGCTTAAGCACTCTCTTGAGTACTTTTAAAAACCAGGTGGAGCACAGGCAAAGCTTTGAGGCTTCTATTACAACTACGGCAGATCTTAATCAGGGCGTGTCAGGTGAGGGTCTCATACAAGATGATGGTAGGAAAAATAGCTCTAACCGCACTGCTCAGTTTAATTCAACAGCGTGCCTACCCAGGGTACAAACAGGTCCGCTAATGAGTACTAGCAATTGTTCTGACTTTCCATCCAAAAAAACATTTAGCCGTTGCAAATCAACAAGTAGTATGCACAAGACCTCAAAGAACTCCCCCCGGAAGCAACACCGCTAGTGATAATTTTAAAAAGCGTCCCTCCTTCCCCCCCCCCCTAGCCGAAGAGCACTGCCAATTAAAAAATAAGGTTGTCCACTGGCTCCAAAAATCTACAGACTGTTTTAGCTGCGAGGAACTCTATAGGAGCATAAATAATGTTCAACGGGTGTCCTGGGTAGGCCATCATCCAAAAGAGACCCCTGGTGATTGCGTTGTGATCAACTTCAGAAACAAGCGCATGGTAGGCTGTCTTCTGGATAGAGCATCCCGACTGGGCCCGACGAGAGGAGTCCCATAAAGCAAATCCTCCTGCAGTTGCCTTCTGTTAATGGGGGTGTCCCGGAGCTACTTGCCATTCCATCTTACAACTGCTTTTCACCTCTTGAGCAGATTGATTGACTACATATACAGGGGATTGCTCTGGTTGAACATCATGCTAACAAGGTTGGGAGGGCAACAACACAGGCACACATGGCCACTTCCTTGCCCCTGGCGTCCCCCTGTGAGGTCACAAATAATACAAATACATCAAGAAAAGAGAAGGTTAAACAGACATCACCCAGTTGTACCAACAGTCCTGCGGTCAGAGAGACTGGTCTCATTATGCAAGAGGGCAAAAGGTTCAGTTGCCTGTTTTGGAATGTAGTTTGGCTTGTGTCCAAGGTGAAAAATGATGACTGGTTAGATTTCATTAAAGGCTATGATATTATCTGTCTAAAAGAGACGTGGGACTGCGGGACGATATATATAGATGGCTTTATATCTATCGACACACCAGCTGTCTGCTCGTGTGGAGGACATGACCGGGGTGGCTTGCTCACTCTGATAACAACAACTCTGGGCAACAAAATATGCTTTTCTAACCTGGACTCTCCGCACTTTCAATTCATTAATGTCACATTTGAAGTAAATGTCACACTCCTAATTCTAAATTTCTATCATAACAATTTTATTCTTTTTAATACAGAAATAGCATCTAGCTTTGAAATATTATTAAGTAAACACATTATTGAGCTGAACACTGATTATATAATAATATGGAGGTGGAATTTTAATTGCAGACTTTGCACATCATCACAGGTTTCTATATGTGCCCACATGAAAGACTCCCCTGAGGGCCAAAGCCAATTTGAACACGCTTCCTGTGGAAATGTTTTTAACTCTAATTTATCTAAATGTTCTTTTTGTTTAACTATAGAATTGACTTTGTGGGCTGGGCAGGAGGGGATTACGTATACTAGTTGTGGTCGAGTCAGCCTCATTGATTTTATTGCTCTTACTATTATAACCCGAAGTTGGAAGATTTTCAATTTTTAAAGCACTTTTTAGTGACCACTTTCCCCAAGCGATTCACTTTGAAACACAAACTAAGAATCTTCCCCTAGTAGCGTCTCCCTTAATCCATCATAGAAATAAGGGTCTCATGTGCAAATGGGCATCTAAGAACCCTGAGAAGGTCTTGGGAAAACTTTTTTTTTAAAATAGGTCGCAATTCTTGACTTGTCTCGAAGATGAACGAAATCCAAAAACCATGCTAGAAGTGTTCACAGACATCTCTATAACTTGAAATGAAATTTTAAAATGTGACAGAAGGCCTACGACCCACAAACAGTTTAAATGGTTTAATAATGATTGTACAAGGAGCCATAACAAGCTCGTCAAAGCTTTAAAATAAAAGCCCAGAGAATTAGTGCGGGTGAGAGCTTATAGACACCAGTATAAAAAGACTCTAGCAGATCGCAGGGAGACTGTCAGGAAGGAGGCATGGGCCATGCTGTATGAAGCCAGTGCCACCAAGAATAGTAGTCTATTTTGGAAGACCATCAATGCCCCCTTCTTTCAAGACAACCATAATAGCACCACCGATGTCACACTCCCCTCAAACAAGTGGGTTGATTATTTCCATGCATTTTATAACAATGGGGGGGACCCGACTGGCATTATATAATGTGGCAACTACACAGGCTGTGAGAAAATTAGATCCACTGACTATCCAGGAAGTTACAAAGGCTTTAGGCTTGACAAAGAAAAACAAGGCTGCAGGTCCCGACAGTATACCGGCTGATCTCTTCCTGGCAAAGCCTGACCTCTGGCTCCCAATTTTAACCAACATTTTATGCTGCGTTACAGTTACGGGTCCCCCAGAATCCTGGTCAATAGCAATATTTGTCCCCATTTTTAAAAAGGGAAGATAGGTCGAACCCCAAATGTTACCGCCCAATATCACTGATTGACACCACATGCAAGTTGATGGGCAGGGTTTTACTTGATGACCTTGAAAGCTGGTTAGCAGAAAAAGGGAACGTTTCGTACATCCAATATGATTTTAGACGGGGCCTAAGCATGGTGGAGCAATGCCTTAACCTTCATTTAGTAATCATCAAATATATTTTGGCAAAAAACACCAATCTTTATCTGGGCTTCATGGATTTGACATTGGCCTTTGATTGTGTGATGAGAGAGAAATTATGGCAAAAGATGTTATGTATGGGCATAGATGCTCCCCTAGTCCACTTTTTAGCGCAAATGCATCAGGATGTTATGGGCAGAGTAAGATATGGGGTGGATGGAGAATTATCAGCCCAGATTAAAATGAACAGTGGTGTCCGACAGGAGTGTGTGTTAGCCCCCTTCCTGTTTTGCTCATATCTAAATGATTTGGAGAGTTTCTTGAATGAAGGGGTGATTGATGTGCCACGGGTGAGGCAGAGAAACCACTCTGCATTATTATATGCAGCTGACTGTGTACTGATCTCAAGAACAGGTATGGGCCTGCAGACCCTTCTCAACAGATTCAATGAATTTATGAGTGAGTTGAGTCTGCAGACCGACACCGCCAAGTCACAGGTCATGGTGGTGGGGAAAGTCTATTGCAAAATGAGACCCTGCTTCATTAGTAACGAAAAATTATCCCAGGTGTCAACTTTCTGCTACATAGGTATCCCATTTGATCAAAAAGGTTCATGGACCCACCTCTTAGTGGTCAAGAAGAGGAGCTTCGATAGAACACTCGAGGCCCTATTCAGGTTCTCTAGGAAACTCGGCTGTAGACCGACCGAGGCCCTCATTAACATCTACACTGCCCAATGCTGTGCCGTGATTCTGCATGGAGCTGGGGTGTGGGGATTTTGTAACTCGTCCTCCCTATATTGACTGGAAAATATATTCCTTAGAAGATTATTGTTTGGCAACCCAGCCTGCCTTCTATTATTTGCCATTGGGAACTGGGGCTAAACACCCTGGCGGATCGTATACAAAGTTCCCCAATCATGTTATGGCGCTTGATCTGGGTAAACAAAGAACCGGTCCTCAACCAGGAAATAATTCCAGATTGTCTAAACTGTGACCAAGCACACAAAATACCATGGCTCAGGTATGTGAAGACTCAGCTGACTTGTATGGGGAGGCTGGATCTCGTTATAAACCCTCCGCTTATCACCTCTGCCACAAAATCCCAACTAAAAAAAGATTTCCTAAGTATTTTAAGTGAACGCAAATAATATACGAAGCGCTGTAAAAAGTAGGTAGTTGAGTATTTACCACTGTTTACCACTGAAGAAATTGAGCCATATCTTTTGTACCCTTTTAGTCATGTACATTTTTTTTACATTACTAGATTCAGATTTGCCATCGCCCACTTTTTCGACTCATATCCCAGCCTCGCATATCATACCTATCTGGATCCATGACCCTGTGACTGTAATTCAAGCCAGAATTTTGCACTTTCTTTTCTTCTGTGAGTTAGACAATACCCACTCAGGGAATTAATCTTACCACTATTGAGGGTTCTGAACATTAGAAAATGTAGGCCAACGCTGTTTTATCTCCGACTACTCCAATCAGAATATATTTTCGAAATGATATATAGATTTATTTCTGATGCAATTCGCTTAAGGAGGGTAGTCGGAAAATAATGGGTCTCTATTCCCCGAAATGTTGTTTTGTCTTTTATCCTTTGAGATTGTTTTTAAAATGACTACCTGCAACCTGGGGAGGATTTTATAGCTCATATTTTAATTTTCCTGACGTTGTTAAAAAAGCACTGTTGCACTTTCAGAATAACTGTTTCTAAGGTAGTATGTAATGGCTGAACCCCAAATTTCACCTGAAAGTTATCTAACCATAGGAAAACAAACTACTTTTGATTGAAACCTGCCTGTTACTGTGAAAAGTTATGATGCACTTTACCAAATGTTTGCATGCCCTGTTTACTCATTGCTGCTAATCGGGAAAGTTTTGCACTAACATATGGCACTTTGCACTTCTAAGAATGATTGTCCTACAGCTGGGGTCTGGTGCTGAATCCCAAATAAAAAACTTGCCCTGTTGCAAGTGAAAATTGATAATGTTTCTTTTATGAAAGGTATGGGGGCCAGTTGCTTTCGGTTAGTTGTATGTCTTTCATGTATTTAAAATATATTGTACTTTTTTGTGCTTGTGACTTTTATGGTTTCCCAAAAAAACAAATATAGTTTATGAACTGAACTGAATAAAAATTAGTACATTTATGTTTTAAAATATATTTGACTGTCTTACTTGTAGTGTAGAAAGCTTACGTATACTATTGAGGAGGAGAGAACCAGTTCTTTATCAATGCCATCATGAACATATCTGCTTTCATAACAAACATATTTGAATACACAAGTCACAAAAAAGTCACACATAGGCACCCGTAGATGTACTGCTTCGCATGAGTGTATATGTATGGCTTTTAAGCATTCACAATCTTAGCAGTATGCTTGGAAGCTGTTCCGAACACTGCTTTCCAGGACTGTAAAGATCATGAGACATTTTTAGACAGCAGAATCACCACAGTGGAAAATTGTACAAACAGTGCAATTAATTTCACATTGGGGAAAGCTGGCTCCTATGTGCAATTCTACATTTGTTTTATTTTGTTTCCTTTTTTGCCCACAAGGAAAATGATTTGTTTTTCTGCTTTAGAATTCTTCAAACTATGGTTTTTCATGCATTAATGATCATTTCTCACTGTATGTTGGACTACTGAAATATTTGACTGCCTTTTTTCAATCTAATTAGTATGCATGCTGTATTCGTGTGCTTTATGCCTGTGTTGGTGGGCTTTCTTTTTACAATGTAAATGTTGTTGTATTCTTTAGCCCACTGTATCTTTGCTCCATTATATGTTAATATTCCCTTTCTCGATCCTTTCTGTCTGCTTCTTTGTGTTTTCTTTCTGAGCCCTGTTCTCTCTGCGTTGCCTCTCATTTTCTATCTTTTTTTCTAGTAGCCGGGCATTATAATGAACTAAATCTTTCTGTGAGATTCACTTTTTTACTGATGGTTTTTATGAAACTGTAAAAGGATAACTTTTTGTCTCCCTGTAATCAAGAATGAACCTGTGACGTTGATAATGTTATTCCTTGCTTTTTTACACATACATTTTAGTGAAGAACGTAGTACAAAAAACACTATAATACATGAATAAATACATTATTAAATTCCCTGCTTGAAAAAACACTTGTTCAATTTAGTTAAAGTACTAGTATCCTGATAGCAAAATCCTCAATCCTATATCAATTTCCCAAGAGCAAACCCCACTATTCCATATGAATCTGATTACAAGCATTCAGTGATAAAATATTAAACCTAGATGTTTTTTGCCTTTTACATGATTTGGCACCTCCCAGCGTTCAGAAGTACAGTTCAAGGCCCAAAACTATCTTCCAGCACAAAACCTTGGAGACAGAGGATTTAGTTGCATATGTCATCCTTTTATTTAAGCACTCAGAAAGGTACGCCTCCTACCCACCGCTACAGAACTACTGCTTAAGCATCCTGGGAAATCCCAGTAATCTTGCATTTGTCTAAAATAAAGGTACCTAGGATTTCTCAGTGACATTTCTGAGCTTATCATGTCAAATAAATTCTCTCTGTGCACTTTACAGCGGCTCCCGTCAATTTCTTAGCCTAAGGGGTTAGCAGTACAAATGAGGGCTTGATTCACAAAGAATTTGCACTGACTTACACTGTAGTATAATTGATTTACTGCGGAATTCCAGAGTTAAGCCTGGACTGCTACTGGTAGTAGCTGGAATTTCGTAGTAGAAAAATCTGTTTGAATCAGACCCATAATCTTTTACCGGTGTGTCGCTGCACTTAAAATAAACCTATGTACAGTGTTTGGGATATGAAGCAACTTCTTTAGAAACTAATGTTCAGTAATCTGAGTCGCAACATTTTACTTAATCCCCACAATTCAGCACCATGGGTCAGATGTATAACGTTATTATGTCATCACAAACCAGGCTATTAGCAAAATCGCAAGTTTTGCGACTGCACATTGGCTTTTTGGTATGTTTGGATCCCACTTTTTGCAGGAAAGAGTGTGAAAGGGACTTGATTCCTTCCTAATTGCTATTTAGCATTGTATGCATCAAACGATTGATCAGTTACTGATGACTCATACAACCTGACTACTGATTCTCAAAGGGTCGACTGCCTACCCTCCCCATTTTCTTTTTTTAAGCAACATGGGATTTTTTAATTTTATTTAAAGTTTACCATTTGGGAATACAAAACACAGTGGTGGTGGCCTGCTATTGCTTGCAGGCCACCATCCCCGAATTTTCAGCTTATCGCAGGGGGTTGCAAATCTCTACATACCTAATTAATATTCATTAGGCTGGTTGTTCTGCGATCCTCTGCCACTGGACATTTTGAGAAGTGACCATTAGTACATAACTCACATTGCAAAATTAAAAATTGATTTAAAAAAACTCAGTGCAAAATTTTTGACCACTTGTTGCCATCGGTCTTCTCATACATGTGGCTCTGTATCTTGCGCATCTTTGGATCGCAGTCCTCGAAGCATTGTATCAACTGTCCTTTCTTCAGCTTGCCCGTTAAAGTCTAGCAGTGCCTTCACACTCTGGGCCAGGATCATAATTGCTGTGCTTCCTTCTTACACCCTGGTCAGTTAATGTTAAAATGAAATACTTAGGTATGTACAGATATGTACCCAACTTCCTATTTTTGTGTTGTTGGTATGGAAGTGTCTCTTTCCGAGTATGCCTAATCTGGGTACTCATGGGTGTTGGGTATGGATGGGCAGCAAGTTTAGACTCTTGCCATGGTATCAGAAAAGTTTCAGCTGTGAGTGTGACACTATTGATAATATTTTGACACTTTCTTCACCCGGCTGATTGTTAAATAAGGAAACAGTATTTGTTTGCTTGATACATAGCTCCTAGAAGTCGAACAGTCTGATATCTATTTCATGGAGCTGCTTGTCAGGATTGGAATTGGACAACAGCCAGACTGTGCCTTGGTTTTTGCTCCATGCTGAGTGTGAGTTTACTTCAGACTCCAGCTCCAATGAGCACAGAGGGTTACAGTGGACTGTTCACACAGAAGCTTCATGACACCAGTGAGGTTAAAAAAGCCGTAAGCAATGAAGTGATAGTTTTCTTTTAAGAATCCGTTTGTAATAGGATTCATTCTGGCTAGGAAGTTTATTGCAAGGCACCAAACACAAGACTGGTGCCAATAGGGATGAAAACATAACATCAAGTGAGAGTATGTGTGTTTTTTATCCACAGTAGGTTGGCAGAGCAAGAATATGATGTTTTTCTGGGTAATTTTGCTGACACACATTATCCATGGAATCTGATTCAGATTTTAGCTCTTTGTACAGAGTTTGTTTGCAATAAATAGAGTATTTTACAAGTCAGATGAAAGGTGTGGACAACATTTCAAAACATGTGATTGCACAAGAAATAGGCTATACGCTTTTCTATTGTCTGATAATGGACAAAATGGAAGCATTTGCTGTTTTAAACAAGCATTTACTGAGGTATAGCAATCTATTCTGAATCTGGGGGATGTGGTGTTCTTTGCAGATATACCCAAAAAAAACATGTCAAGTGCTCAGGGCATCTGAGCCTCTGGAGATCGAAAGAGTGGGAGTCGCTCTCCTGTTGTCAGGTTGGGAAAAGGGGGAAAGTGGAATAGAGAAGTATTTCAAGGATCCTGCCCAGCACCCTGAAGTGTAAAGCGCCTTTCTGTGACCGGCATACAGATATGCATAAAAGACTGTGAGACACCTGCTGTGTTTAAATACACCCAGTGCTTAATTTGAGTTGATGGTTGCACGTGGGGACCACTGGCACTCACTTTTGGAGACCTGCACTCACTTTTTTGAGACCGGCGCTTGTTTTTCCTCATCAGACTTTGATCCATAGCAAGGCAGAGACAAACCCACAAAAAAGAAAGGAGGCGGAAGACGGGACGATCATGGCAAATAGAGAAAGCAGGGATGAAAAGGAACCTGCAAGAGTGATTTAAAGGGGCAGGGAATGTCTGGTGGTGTTTGAAGAGTCCTGAGGAGAAATCAAGGCTACGCAGCCTTTGTTTTTGGCACGCTGACTATCAATAGCACCAGCCAAAAACGTCTGAGCAAAACCTAGGGGCCCTGCATTTATTTTTTTGCAACGTAAGCATTGATTACACCACTGTATTTGATGGTGATGTAGAACTTGAAGCCATCTTCCGTAAAATATCTAATTGAAGATATGAAATGCACAGCTTGTAGGCTACCTTTTATGCTTGCATGTGTGTCAAGCTGAGCAACAATGTTAACATATCAGTGCAAGAATAATCAAGTATTTCTGAAAATCTTTCTCAACTATGGGCCTAAGCACGGCTATACTGTAGTCCCATTATTATTCAACATGTACACCTCTCATATGAGTCTCGAGCTTTAAAAGGCAAGGTCTATTCCCTCCAAAATCGGATATAACCACACATATCTGCTACAATGTGAAGCAGACAGTTATTCCTGACCATACCATAGCTGGGTTGCAAAGGGGCAACAACAAGTGTACAACAAGAACCGTTGATTGGAAAATATTCAGGGGAGGACAATGACTTCTTGATAGAAGTGCACTTGTTAAAATTATCAGGAAGTTTCATATGCTTGACACCCAAAAGTATAATCTGAGCAAGTTGAAGACTGAAGCAGCATCGCTTGGCTTTGCTTTATAGAGACTTGAATTAAAATGAATTAGCCCAGTTGAAGAACGTATGCACATAGCCATAACAGCAATGTTGATGCGAGCTTTTTCCATGTCTTTGAGGCATCCCAAGAAAAGCTTGTATTTGGCCTGAGTGTGCGCTCTTTAGGACAATCTTTGGTCTTTCATCAATCACTACCCAGGATAAAATAAATTTAAGAATGAAATCTCTTGCACCAGTTTGGGTGGTGAAATATTGTGCCTGGGTAAGCGTGCTGTAGGGGGTTGTCTGAAAAAAACTGTTGTGGGGAGAAATACAAACTGGCTATGCAACCCATGGAAATCCTATTTCCTAATGGGCCTCAAAACATTCAAATGACCTTATCTTAGCCACCGGGGTTAAGGAGGATCCTGTGAGAAGCCATAAGGAGGGAATAAGAAGTAGTATATATATCACAAATATGTTTTGTGACTGATCTACAGCAAAACGTTTGGAATCTTTTGAAGTCTTTCAGTTTATTTATGGACGGGCCTACTGGTATCAAAATTAACCTAAAGCATTAAGTTGTAATGTATTTTCTTCTTCATTTGTTAGTATTTCTATACTGTATTGTAATTTTATTAACTTGCAATGAAAGTAACATCTTACTCCATTTCCCATCTAATACAAATATGAGAAGAAATCGCATTTCTTCTAAACCGGGATTCCACTGGACCAAGTAATAAGGGCCTTAGTATTTTACACTTTTAATTATATGTTATTCTGCCCCATCAGCAACTGTCCTTGAAGTTCCAGACTGAGTCATCTTCTAAATGTATTTGTTGCCATTGTACTGACTTTGATAAGCATGGAGCAGAGAGGAAACTGAGTTAACATTCACACCATGTGCAATGGAAAGTTCTAGTTTTAATTCATTGTCAGGAGTTACATTTTTGTGTCCCCATCCACTCACATTTTGGATTGGTTTTGCTGGCAGGAGGACTCTGTGATATTACACTTCCAGTCGGTGTCACAGGTTCTTATTACGAGTTTACCGGTCCGAAAACCGCCGTTCCCCCGGTCGTGGTCCGACCGTCGTATTACAAGATGGGTGGATTGCTATTGCAAAGACCGCACCAGAATCGCCAACACCACCAGCAGACTGCCAGAGTCACAGTCAGGAAGAACAGCTTCCAATGGGCACTGCAGAGGGGTTTCACCACCGCCCGTATTATAAGTTGGCTTTCCAACGAGTCGACCGTGGCGGTGGGACCACCGGCTTTGAGTCAGCGGAAACAAAGGATTTGAGGTGCATACTCACCCCTCTTCTGTTCTACCCGTCAGAGTGCAGTGAAAGAGGCACTCTTGTGATTTGGAACCCTATGATGATCTTCAACTACCATCATTTTAAATGACTTTTGTGTGTTATTTTACCCTAACCTGGATATATGAGACGGTCCTGCATATGCCTGCTTCTCTCTTCTCTTGTAACCTTGTTGTCTTTCAGTGGGAGCTGTCATCGAGTAGAATAGTCTTGGTAAGAATAGAAGGTGTGGGATGTGCATTTGAAAGCGTAAGAGGGAGAGAGAGGTGTGGAATGTACTCTTTGGTTTTGAAGTGCAGTGTTGTGGGCAGTGATGCACACATGTGCTCGGTGTTGTACATTGAGAGATAAAGTATGTAATGCTATAAGCAGTTGTGCAGAAATGTGTATTATGTTGTACATTGGTGAGAATTATGAAGGCCTTACTATTGGCTTTTACATGGCCTCATGTCATCTTTTTTCCTGGCTTTGCCTTGCTGCAGTCTTTCTGCGTGCACAGCAATGCTTGCGAGTTGTTTGGGTTATGAGAATTATAAGTGCTTACTATTGGCTTTGACATGGCCTCATGTCATCTTTTTTCCCTGGATTTGCCTTGCTGCAGCTTTTCTATGTGCACAGCAGTGCTTGCGAGTTGTTTGCATTATTCACATTCAAGGTCTTTCTGTTTTTCTGAGCGATTGCTTTTGTTTAATGTGCTCTGGAAGGCCTTGTGGGAGCTTCGTCAAGATAGAGGCTGAAAGATATGAGAATGTACAACTCAAACTCGCAGTCAAAAAACAGGAGCTTGGCTAGCCCCCGTCTTAGTCTTGACGCAGACTGGTACAGCCAGCTCGGTTTTTTCTAATGAGAAGGGGGTGAGGTTTTCTAGAAACTTCGCCTTACGTTGAGTAATGATATTTATGCTGGGAACCTTTGAGGGCTAGATGGAAGTTCACCACAGAATAGACATATTGCTGTGGAGGTGAAGGAACTTGAATCCTGATTGAACTCCTTCCTGGGCTGTTCAAGGGCTTCCCCAGCTTGAGTTGGCAAGGATGATGCAAATTCAATCGGTGAGGTGTTCCTAACCATTTTGTTTATATTTTCTACTCTTTGCTACTTGTATATACTACATTTTATTCTAATTGTACATTTTAGTCACTTTGGGAATCTGCATTTACTGATATATTTGGCCTACCGTTCATTAATAAACTTGTGTGTGTTATTTTAAATGCACCTGGATTTGTTTTCTTGCCTCGCCTTAAGGGAGTGCTGCGTCCTTTCCTCGTCTTTTGGGAGTGCTGCTCAAAGTGTATTATTTAAAGGTGCAGTGGTATATTTGCCTCCAAAGTGGGAGTGTAGGGTTTGGGTGTGTCCTTTTAGGGAAAAGCACATTCATTACATCTTGGCGTCACTTTCACAGGATTCAAAAAAGATTAAAAGACGAAAATGCTCTCTAAAATGCTTACAGAGTCCCAGATGCCAAATTAGTTATTTCAGAGTGAGCTGGTCTCTCTCAAAGAAGGAAAACAATTTGACATTTCAGACAGAAACAGTGGTGTCATCTTGAATGTATTGTTTAGCATGTATCAAAAATTTGAACATTTAGAAAAAGAATGTAGTGAGCTGAGACAGGAATTGGCTAATGTTCAGTTTGAAAATAAGTCTTTGAAAAATTGGTTAATCGTGTACCAAGCTCTGAAGCCATTTGTTTTGACCAGCTATTCCGATAGTCAGGATGATTCATATGTGAAAAACTTAGAGAACGTGCCAGTTAATCTGCCGGCTTCACAAGAGGTCTTAATTAATTCTTTTGAGGACGTTCCTCAGCCAGAAATGAACCGAGAAAATGTGGATGTGCAGGAAAATAAACAGACCAGTTTTTTAGACTTAACGATCGCTGGTAGCAGGTATAAATCAAACATTTCAGTGAATGATGAATCTTGCTCTACATGGAAAGATGCTATTTTGAAAAAAGAAATGCAGCAATGTGCTGTTGAATCTGCACAACAGATTGTGCAGAATGTTTTTAAAATATGGTCAATTCAGAAGTGTGACAGTGTATCTTGTGTGCCAGTCCAAGAGCAGTGTGCTCTTTATAGTTACTGTGAAGAACAGGGAAAGAAAAGTATGCTTTTAAAATTGTGGACTGTAACATTTCTTAAAGCTGAACAAATACAGATGCTTTTGCGCATTGAAAGATACTGGACAGAGGACAATTAGAGAAAATGTGATTTGCCAATGGAACAAAGCAGACGTGATTAAGTGCTATATATAGACAGAAACTGCAGTTTTGCATGAACAGTTTGTGCAGGTCCCAATAGAAAGTCCAGGGGTGGAGTTTGAGACACAGGATTCCCCAGTGAAGTGGCAGATTGTACTGCAAAGCGCAGCTACTGTGCATGACAGAACATTTAATTTCCTTACAGATGAAAAGGCTGAAATCTTGGAGACAGAGGTGGTGACACACAATTTAGATTTGGTGAGCATAACTAAATACGAGCACCTAGGAGATAAAGACCATACAAACAGGTGGGCAGAAAATAAAGGGATGAAAATCCCCCTAGATTTACTCAGAACTGTGATTCACATATATCAGAATGCACAAGCCAGACCAGTCCCACAGAAGGCGAGGGGCGTGTTGAAAAAAGGAAAATTACCAGAGCAGCTGGATTGCTTTGGGCTTCTGCTAATTGATAAAATGAGCACGTATTCAGCAATGAGTGGAAAAATAGTCAGGAAGGAGACTGCCCCAGCCCTTCTTACTGTGCAAGGAAAAAGAGAGTTTCACTCCAATACCAAGAATTTAGAGGCTAAAGCGTGAGTAGAATTCTCAGACAATTCCCCAGAGCCAGTAGTGAACCGTGCAGACAGAAATGATAATATTGTGCCTTCAGACTCAAAAAATGATTTTTGCAAGAAGAGTGATGCCTGTTTCTTTTCCAGGTCATCATACTGCGACGTGTTGGGGTGCTTGATGCCCGTGTCCCGGTATGGGTTGGACCCCTCCCCTTCCCCCCTTCCCTCCCCTCCTCAAGTCTGGAGTGATCACCGGACAGTGCGAGCTGACATCATGTGGCTGAACGGACCAGACGGACCTACTTTGCCAAGACCGATGAACTGATTTAGTGAACATGAAGTATAATGTACACAGTTATTGTTTTGGATGCAAGAAGGCTGTGTGTCTTTCACACAGAAGGACTGCTTGTTTAAAAGAAAAAGAATGACAAAAATGTTCTGCATTTGGAGAAAAACGTTTTTGAGTTAAATAGTTGCTTTTTTTAGGCACAAAATATATAAGTTTGGTTGCTTCAACAGTAGAAGTTCCAGTATTAGCCATTAGAGACATTAGGAGCATTACCGAGTTCAAAAGTTTGATTAATTTATTTTGTGTATCCATCAAACATTTATTCTTGCTGAGTAGCCAGATATGCATGAGCTATTTCTACATGCTTTGAATTAATTATTACATGCTTTTATGATTTCACAGTTTTATATTTGTGCTTTCAGTTAAGAAATGCAGTTCTTCAATCGTAGTTGTGTTTTTCAGTTAAGAGATGCAGTGCTTCAACCATAGTTGTGTTTTTCAGTTAAGACATGCTTTGAAGTGATTATCACATGCTTTTATGTTTTCAGTGTTTTTCAAACATAGTAGTGCCTTCAGTTAAGAGGTCTAGTTTTTGACATATGTAGGTGGGGATAGTCGATGGTCATTGAGTGGAATGTAGTGAAAGAGGCACTCTTGTGATTTGGCACCCTATGATGCCCTTCGACTACCATCATTTTAATTGACTTTAGCGTGTTATTTTACCCTAGCCTGGATATATGAGACGGTCCTGCATATGCCTGCTTCTCTCCTCTCTTGTAATCTTGTTGTCTTTCAGTGGGAGTTGTCACGGAGTAGAATAGTCTTGCCAAGAATAGAAGGTATGGGATGTGCATTTGAAAGCGTGAGAGGGAGAGAGAGGTGTGGAATGTGCTCTTTGGTTTTGAAGTGCAGTGTTGTGGGCCGTGATGCACACATGTGCTCGGTGTTGTACATTGAGAGATAAAGTGTGTGATGCTATAATCAGTTGTACAGAAATGTGCATTTCGTTGTACATTGGTGAGAATTATGAAGGCCTTACTATTGGCTTTTACATGGCCTCATGTCATCTTTTTTCCTGGCTTTGCCTTGCTGTAGTCTTTCTGCGTGCACAGCAATGCTTGCGAGTTGTTTGGGTTATGAGAATTATAAGTGCTTACTATTGGCTTTGACATGGCCTCATGTCATCTTTTTAACTGGCTTTGCCTTGCTGCAGTCTTTCTGCGTGCACATCAATGCTTGCGAGTTGTTTGGGTTATAAGAATTATAAGTGCTTACTATTGGCTTTGACATGGTCTCATGTCATCTTTTTTCCTGGCTTTGCCTTGCTGCAGTTTTTCTATGTGCACAGCAGTGCTTGTGAGTTGTTTGGGTTATTCACATTCACAGTCTTTCTGTTTTTCTGAGCGATTGCTTTTGTTTAATGTACTCTGGAAAGCCTTGTGGGAGCCTCGTCAAGATAGAGGCTGGAAGATATGAGAATGTACAACTCTGTCTCGGAGTCAAAATACGGGAGCTTGGCCAGCCCCCGTCTTGGCCTCGACACAGACTAGTACAGCCAGCTCATTTTTTTCCAATGAGAAGGGGGCGAGGTTATCTAGAAGCTTCGCCTCAAGTTGAGTAATGATATTTAAGCTGCGAACCTTCGAGGGCCAGGTGGAAGTACACCACAGAATAGACGTATTGTCGTGGAGGTGACGGAACTTGAGTCCTGATTGAACTCCTTCCTGGGCTGTTGAAGGGCTTCCCCAGCTTGAGTTGGCAAGGATGATGCAAATTCAATCGGTGAGGTGTTCCTAACCATTTTGTATATATTTTTTACTCTTTGCTACTTGTATATACTGCATTTTATTCTAATTGTACATTTTAGCCACTTGACGTTTGGGAATCTGCATTCACTTATATATTTTGCCTACCGTTCATTAATAAACTTGTGTGTGTTATTTTAAATGCACTTGGATTTGTTTTCTTGCCTCGCCTAAAGGGAGTACTGCGTCCTTTCGTCGTCTTTAGGGAGTGCTGCTCAAAGTGTGTGTGTTACTCTAAATGCACCTGAGTTTGTTTTCTTGCCTCGCCTAAAGGGAGTGCTGCGTCCTTTCCTTGTCTCTAGGGAGTGCTGCTCAAAGTGTATTATATAAAGGTGCAGTGGTATATTTGCCTCCAAAGTGGGAGTGCAGGGTTTGGGTGTGTCCTTTTAGCGAAAAGCACATTCATTACACAGAGTTTGATATGGATCCCTTTCTCTAGGTCCCCCCTCACATCAGTATTTTCACCTGGAAGAATACAACCCTGTTTGTGGCGAAACACAGATAAGTCCATTTTGTACCATATAACCATTGCCTGGACTGGGCATATATGGACCAGACTCCGGCAATGGGTAGGTGGTATTTTTCCACATGTATCATTCATATGTGTACATTCAACACAGGCAGTCGAAATGTACACACAGGTATCAATATATATGGAACACCATTGCCCACTGCCACAGCCACACTGCAGGCCCCGCAGTCAACTCGTAATATGGCAGTCGAAAGACCTCCAGCGATGGGGTCTGCTAACGGCTGTGATGCTTGGGCGGTCGGCCCGCCAAACTCAGAATCAGAGCCTAAGTGTGTGCGTTTGTCCACTAAAACATAATGGGAAATAGGTAACACCCAAATGGCTTATTTAACTTTCCAGTGCAGCCATAGTAAATTAATGCAGGAAATGTACAAGTAGCATGACAGTCAAAAGTTCTCACAAGTTGCAGTACAGTGCACATGTGTATTACTAAAATATATAGCTGCAGAGAACATGCTTGTGACCTGGCTGGTTGCAGTTTTTAAATCACTGCAGCACTATGTCAAATAAAGTTCTCTGTTATGTAGAAAACAACTAACTTCTATGTACTCTCTAACACAGCCCTACAAGTACCCTGAAAACCCACAGGTTTTGGTTTCTGATGTATAAAAAGTGGAACCTGATGATTATTTAAGAAGTGTATGTCCCCACTGCGCAGCTTTCCAAAAGCTGTGTGTGACTGTGTGGGTAAAGTTCAATTTTCGTGTTAGAAGTCTTCATTGTTCTTAGAAGTGCATTTTCATAATTTCACCATGGGAAAATATAGAAGCCTGCTTGAAAGTTATTTATCACTGATTTTCCAAACAAAAGCATCAAATGCAATGGCAAGTGTAGATGTTTTATATTTGCAGTGGAGTCATAGCCTTTTAAAAGTATACTTTGCACTGCCGCTAAGCCAAACAGAATTAACCAGCTCTGCCTTTCCTCCAGTGGCTCTAATTAACATTCCAATTATGTGTGAAGTGCTGTGATAGCAGAAGACAAGATAGTCTCTTGAAAGGCATGGGCTGAACCATTGGGAGGGAATAGAAAGAATGCTCAAGGGACATGAGTGACACCCTTCCTTTTCATATATAGATGAGAAGTGGAGACCCAAGTGGCAGTAGTGTTTCATACAGAGACGTCCTTCAGACATTCGCCTCTGTGCACAGAAAGTGGGGAAGCTTTTCCCAGATCAGGAAGAGGGGATACCATTTTAAAAACAACTTACTGGAACAAAACAAAAAAGTGAAAACATAAATATTGTCTACAAATGTATTCAACAAAACATTAAAAATGAATAAATATATAACACCACAAAATAAAAGGTATCAAACTCACAAAAACAAGCTTGAACATATATTATGTTAAAAAGTAACATCTACCTAGAAATATACAAAAAGATATTCTTGAGGAGAGAGGAGAATACCACTCTGCACAACTGAAGCAGTTACATGCCAAATTTATCAACACATGGCGCCAGTGCAGTTACCAAAAGTAACACAAATCAGTGCAAAATGTTCATTAGGGGTTTAATTTCCAGAGGGAAAACTTGTTCTTGGTTGGACAGTAGCTCTAGTGAAATGCAAAGTAGTGGTCCGTGCTGCTTTGGCATTATGTGGGTTATCCATGGGTGGTGCATGGGTATTCCTATGCAACCACCAATGGATTATGACTCAAAGCCCTATCTACTATCATTTGTAGACTGACTTTGCGCCAAAAATGTATGCTTTCTTAAGGCAGGAGCAGAGTATGAGAACATGTTTTATTTCCTCCAAACTTTTCCAACTTTGCATGTGGGATGTACCCAAAAGGACACATAGAAAGTGGGAAACGATTTCAAGTATATCTTATCACAGTATTTTGTATTCAAAGGGTACCCTTCCTTTGCAAACTTATGCTAGACTCATACATACACCTATGCACAATGTTACAAAGGTGTGTGCTTGGCACTAGGCAGCCAGAAGGTGATCCAGCACTAGGGAACAGAGTAGCAGCACTATATCCTACTAGATATGGTGCAGTCCTGCTTTCACCCTGCCACACAACACTGTAGGTTTGGTTGCTGCACTGCATTGTGTGAAAAAAGAGTAAATTTGCCCCCTACAAGCCTAACATGGTTTTTCATACACATTGTGGTACTTATAGGAGAGAGTAAGGTTAGCCATTGGTAGATTTGAGGATCAGCTCTACCATGTCACACACTCTAGTATATTTAAGAATTTTGTTGACACAGAAATTATACTCTTGGGGGCAGATTTACAAGCCCCTTGCGCCACAGGTGCGTCACTTTTTGTGATGCACCGGCAGTGCATTTCAGTGCCCCATATTTACAAGGACAGGAAACGCCACTTTGCATGACTATTCCTGTCCTTGTAAATATGGCCACTTTGCACGCAGCACTTTGAGTGAAAGGGGCGCTCCATGGGTGTTGATGTGGGTGTTCCCACGCAACACCCATGGAACCAGACACATTTCCAGATTTACGAGAAATCATAAATCTGGAAATGCGTCTGAATGCTACGCCTCCCCAGTGGAGGCGTAGGGAGGCGCAACAAGGAGAAATTTATTCATTTCTCCTCGTTTTTTTCCTTATTCTATGCGTGCTGCATTCTGCAGCAAACATAGAAAGAGGAAATCACCTCTGTTGATTGTTTATGTACAAAAAGGTGTCCCTTCCTGCACGTAAACAATCAGTAAAGCAATGGCATTTTGCAAGTTCTATGTGTGCTAATGCAGCACACATTGAAGTTGAAAAACTTCATTTCTGATTGTTTATGTGCAGGAAGGGAACCCTTCCTGCACATAAACAATCTCACCATGACGCAGGCTTCCTTGCACCATGGTGCAAGGGTGCCTGTGCTGGAGCATGGCAGCAGTTTGTGCACCAGCGTAGGGAGAAGCACAGAGATGCAACAAATTGTTGTAAATATGTCACATCCCTGTGCTTTGAAAGTGACTCAGTGCGTTGCGGCACGCACTGAGTCACTTTCCTTGTAAATCTGCCCCTTGGTGTTTGGGAGAGGAATCTGAACTATATGAAATCTTTGTAAAATAAGATTTTGTGAGATCCACAAAAGTCCTTCTGGGGAATGGTATGTGAACATAATTTTTATAAGGATATCTGGTTCTATTATAAAATATTTGTTTATGTGTTTTCGAGCCCGAAGGAAGCCGTGGCAAAAGGAACCTGACAAAACTCATGTTTTCTAGAGGAAACTAAACAAAATAAAAAGACTGATCTCTGAATGTTACATATAAGACTTCATGTGTGATCGTTGGCATGCTCACAGGTAATTTATATTTGATATTGGGTATTGCCCATATTTGGAGGGTGGTGGTGGCTACCCCTCAGCCTGGTTGGAGCTCATAATGGACGTCGAATTTAAGGACTGCTGGAGAAATACTGTTGGGTATTCTGCGCCGACATTGAACTCTGGCTATCCTTTTATTATTTATGAAACAAACCATATTCAAAATCTTCCCAGACAACCCGATACAAGGCTGCTTCTTTCATGTCAGCCAAGCACTTACAGAAATTAGGCCTAACTGCCAAATAAGCTACTAATTCTCAATTTCATTAAAATATCAACCCAGCTTTTGTGTCTTCCACTGAAGTAGTTATGTATCATGCTTTATTAATGGACTCACTCTATTATAAAGTCAATGTACACAAAATTGTCCCTCTCATCGGCAGCTGGGCTGTTTGTATGCACCAGTCAGGATACAGATGCCACCTTAAGTTCCACATCCCAGGGTGGAATGTCTACCACAGTTTATTAAACAAAGAAACCAATACAAACAATGCAATGAAAGGCTGATGCTAGCCCTTCCAAGGAACACACAGTAGACATCACCCTGCCCTTCAACAATTTATTAAAATACTACAAAGTAACACAGCTACTAAGACCTCAGTCAAAAACAAGCACTATCCCAAACACTCCATCCTGAAATAGCCAGACAAAAAACACATGCATGACATGCTATTCAATAAAGAACAAATCTTTGACTGGGAGAGTGACAGGGAAAAATGAGACCAGGCACGTGGTTAAGGTCACCCTTTCAGGGTACAGGAGGGAAGGGGGTTGCCATCTTAGTGCACTGCTTTTGCATTAAAATAGTTTAATCAACTACGAGCATCTGGGGAGTGGCTAAACATGTGCACAAGACCTCTGTAGATACTTTACTTATCGATCAGTTTGTATAGCCCTTATGCTTGCGCTAAAATAATCCATTCTGATTTATTTGATGGCGCACTGCAACATGGCCAAACAAAAAATTATAAGAGGTTGTCTATAGGGAATATTTTAATGAATCTCTGGAGGGATTCAACAAGAGTTGTGCTGTGCACTAATGGAATGGACACTATTTGCTTGAGCAGCTCAATTTGGTTTTATTTTGCCAGTCATAGTATCATTCCATTCCAATTAAACAACGTTTATTGTAATCACAATCTCAGTCCCCTATATTAATTGTCCTTGTTACCTATTCTGGTCTGTAGGTATCTCCTAGTTAATTGTAGAGAGAAAGCCCAACCTTTGGTAGTACCTTCAATGCATCAATCGCGACCCAAACGGGAGATGTAACATAGCCCCAATGGCTCATGGTTGATGGTATCCTTGAGAGTGTTCTATGGTTCAATTGAGGAACTCTGTAACATGTAATAGTCGATGCGTGTTGACCCTGCCTTTTTGGGCTTCCTCAGGAAAAGAAACAAGAACGTAGGGTACATAAAAAATGTCCAATGAAATGGCAAAATCAGGGTTCCCTTCATCTATTCAAAGGTGCCAGGCTATATCAAAGCCGTCTTTCATTAGCGAAGGGTTCGTCCAGAGTGTGGAGTGGATCCCTTGACACTGCATGTTAGTTATGCTCTCTTCTATGCATGTTTTCACCGGCCCCCAAGGTTCGCTTGTCTTCTGTTGTTTCCTAGTACAACATGGCAGCATTCAGGGCAGTGTGCTAGGGCAGAGGACAAAGCACCTTTTGCGAAGTAGCACAGGTTGTCCTCTGTGTTTTCAAAACCATTAAAATTCTATCTATGCATAAAACACACACTAGGGACTGCTAGACTACTATTATAATGAATAGAAAGACTTATAAATGGAGTCCAAGTACATTCTTTGAGATTGCATGAGGGCCACTTACATCACAAAACTCCATTGTGACAAAACTAAGTAAAATCCTTTACAACTTTTTGGTGATTCAAAATTTGGTTTTAATGCTTTATTTTTAAGACCAAGAATGTGTTGATCCACAGCCATCATCCCTTCCTAAAACTATATGCAGCCCCCCTACCTACCCCACCATTTTGTTATCAACCCTTTTCAAACCCCCAACCCCACGAGAACCCTTCATAGGTTCACTCACTACATGAGTACATACATGTTTTGCACATCCTGCTTTGATACTCCAAATCCCCCAGCTCCACCCCTCCAAACAGGCCCTAACTGTGGTACCCTTAGACCCTAGAACAATTTCCTCAATTCCATAGGGATGGAGCATGAATATTATCAAGTTTTGAATGTTTGAGATCCGTTTACAGATAACGTGCATAGCGTAGAATTTTACAGAAGACCTTAGTCAACAAATTGCCAAATGCCTATTGACTTTGTAATATTAATAGAGCTGCTTTTTTAGAGCATCTTGAGTGAGAATTTAGGGAGAGATGGCAAAGTGTTAATATGACGCTGTCGATAGCCACACAATTTACCCAGTGATGTTTCATATTATTCTGAAAAAAAAGTCTTAAAAAAAGAAACTGTAAATAAAGATTGAAGCCTGGTCTCGTGGGCAGAATGACCCAAGAGCCCAATTCACAAAGGTACACTTAAAACTGAAGTCTAGGTTTAGACCTGTAGATTTTACCTGGGCTCTTTACCAGAAGAGGTTGTGTGCAATAATAGGAATTGTGTAAATTCTAATATAGAATCACCACGGCCCAGTTTTTAAAGGCTGGGTTGTGGGCAATAATGGAATGTGCAATTTTCTATTGCATGATAATCAGAGCATGGATTTGATTAGGTTGTTTTTATAGAAGGGTAACTAGTGCAAGGGAAACATTTTGGTAAGATTTGAATTTTTTGAAGTTGTATCGTAAAGGAAATGTGTAATCAAGCATTTTGAGATAATGTAAGGAAGATCATATGGTGATTTGGCTGGGGAGATGCGTCGAGTGGGTGGGTGGGTCTTTGCATATTTATGCTATAATGATTTTAATTAATTGAACAGTTTAATAAAAATCTAAATCGAAGTATAAATCTTAGACCTGAAGTATGAGTTTAGACCTAAGGTCTAATTTTACCTTTGTGAATTGGACCTTTAGTAACTTTGTGTAAGAGTGCCCAAAGCTAAGTAAATTGCACCCAAAAAAGGAGTAACTATAATTTTAATTTTATTTTTGCGAAACCATATATTATATTTGCCATCACAGCTAAAATAAGAAAGACACAAATGTTAGCAACGCTTAGTAATTTGTGAATTATGCCATATCTTAAAGATAAGTTGCACAGTATATTCAGGGGCGCAGCTTCAGGGGTGATGTTTGAGGTGTGACACCCCCCTAAAATAATTATTCTGTAGTAAATAGGTGGGTGCAAATGCTTTTAGTCAGGTAATGTGAAGTGTCTGTTTTACCTGGGATTTTGACATGCCCACACTGTTGTCAAAAACACATACACTCTCTTTTGAAAGCCTTAAAAAAGTGGATTAGTTTGAAAAATATTTCAACTTAAGTACTGCTAACAATCCGCGCTTCTTTTTCTTTCCACTGTCCTGTAAGCCCCCCTCATTTTCTGCTTCTCATATAATGTGTTTAAACAAGGTGTCATGGTTTGATTGTTGGTAAATCTGAAGCTCCCACCCCAGCCCCCCAACCATACTGACCGAGTAACGCCCCATAGTATTTTACCATCAAAACATTTCTACTTTACAGAAATGAACTTTAGGCTGTATGCCTTATAGTGTATTTTAATGCTAAAACTATCAGGCCGAAACATATAAACTGGCAGACCGTTGATTAATGACATATAAACATTTGCATTCCTGAGATAGTGAAAACATCTTGCTGAATTGCACAGATAGAAACAGTGTTAAATGTTAAAGAGAGCACATTTCTTGTGTGCCTAGAATATTTTCATCAAGAGGAGTAAGCAACCTCTGTCTTGAAGGGCTGTTATTAATATAAAATATTATCATCGACAATGGTACTCATGTCATGGACCAAAAAACACGAAATGTGTGTACTTGTTGAGGCCGAGAGTGTGAATTCCCACTTTTAAACGGCACGGATGGATCAAAGGACGTTTCCATTATGGCGGATCTCACGTGGAGAGCGCCTAATCTCCGACTCCAGGAAGAGCCTGCTGCAAGGTCTGAAAACTTGGCATTATTCGTAATTTCTAAGTGTTTGTTTTAGGTCTTCCTAATAACCAGCATACTCAATGGTGCCATGAAGCTAAACGGAGCTGCTCGAATATACAGTGACATAAAGCCCATAGTCGTTGTCTGTTACTCTCACTCGGGGGCATATGTACAACAGAATGACGGAGCGTGGCGTTAAGCAAAACTTGTTAACCCCACACTCTGCCTTTCCGAAAACGGAGGGATGCACAACATTTACAAAGATATAGTGCACCTCTGCATTATCCCTATTGCAGGCGCTAAATTAAGCTGCCTAGCGCCAATGCTGGCAACCTTGCATCATAGTGCAAGGGTCCCTGCATTGGGGGGAATGATTATTTATGTGCAGGAAGGTGTCCCTTCCTGCATATAAACAATCATTAAAAGATGGCGATTTGTAACTCCTATGTGTGCTGCATTTTAATGTTTGTTTATGTGCAGGAAGGGCCACCTTCCTGCACATAAACAATCATTGATGGCATTGTGCTGCACAACGAAGCACACATAGAAACAGCGAAAACGAGGCGAAATTAAGCATTTCTCCTCATTTCGGCATGTTAAAACCAGGTTTTCCCTAGTCTTAATTTGGACGCAGCACCCTATTTACTCCACTCTTGTAAATATGGGGCAGCGTCAAAATCAATGGGTATTGTTATGGAATGCGTACTGCGACACCCATTGCACGTCCCTTTCACGCTAAGTATAGCGTGAAAGGGTGACTTTTTAACAAGGCTTCATTAAGTGACAATAAGTGGCTTAACGCCGCCTTGTAAATAAGTTGAAGGGTTTATCGCCACAAGAACCTCATAAAAAGTGACGTTCCTGTGGTGATAGGGGCTTGTAAATATGCCCTTCAGTTTGCTTATCTTTCCTTGGAAAGATGTTATACAACAAGCTATACAAATGGGCAATGATACTTTATGGATGAGTGCGCTTTATAATAATTTAAAAGATAAGAAGGATTATTGGCGCAGATACACTGATGTGATTATAATATTATTACTGCACTGATTATAGTGTGCTTTAAAGTGCAAAATAAATGTGGCGAAATATACTGAATGCCTTTTGAAAATACTGCACCTACTGTACCACACTTTTTTTAAAAATTATTTTAACTTGATTGTCAAAGCCTTTTGCTGTTGGTAGATTTTTTTATGGTATTGATGAATTAATGAAAATCAGCAGGGAATGAAGAAATGTGCGTCAATCCAAATATTGTACTTTTCTATTATTTGAATTCCGTTGCTGGCCTGATTCACAAAGCTAATGTTTCCACTGATGTTTAGAGTACATTTCAAACTTTCAAGGATTCATGAAGAAACAAGGAACACTCCTGAAAATTTAAAGGAGTCATAGGGCCTGGTTTTGAGTTCGGTGGATGGGTTGCTCTGTCATAAATGCTGCAATAACTTGCATTGTATCCAATGGTACTTGTAATACGGTGGACCGGATATCCGTCAAACCTGTGTCCTGTAACCCATCCCCCAAACTCTAAATGAGGCTACCTGTATTGTGCAGAAATTACTCATTCAGATCTTTCATTTATGGAAAATTTGCAATACTAAATAATATCACATGAAAATGAGGATCTGCACCTATGATTTCTAATTTATTTTCCTCAATAGAATTAGATACTACTTGCAAAATGTTTGACAGTACCCAGAAACTGCGGAGTCTGTGGCTATCCACAGAATTTGCAAAGCCACTTTCCCTTCCTTACATATACCTTCATTACAAGATTGCTGGAATTTGGTGCAGGGATTCCTGGGGGGTTGGAACCTCAAAATCTGGTCAACTTTCCTGCACCAAATTCTAGCAATCACAACTTTTCTCCCAAGAATGAGGAATGGCGCCTCTTTCTATGTACTATTCCCTGATTCCAATGAGAAACCCACAGACATTTTCCTCTTTGCTCTGTGTGGACAGAACTTGCCTGGAAAGGGGCCGGTGGGCGGTTGCAAAGTTTTAGTAGGGGCCTAAGCTGAGAGCGAAATTGTCTCTTTCTAGAGGGAGCAATGTTTGCTCCACCGGTACTGCTGCAGGGGACGTGCAGGGGCCAGGCTGTGATACCATATACTCCCGCCCCTGCAATAGTAAAGATAGGACTTTTATCTCTGGGCATAGAATTATTGGGTCTTGAGTTTTTGCACCCAATAATTCTGGGTCTGGAAAGACTTGGAATTGTGGGTGGTGGAATTTCACTTGGGGTTATCATTCTGGGTGAAGTTTCCACACTTGTAATGTGGGCCAAAATGTTACTTTTCACCAATACAAAAACATGCAAACCAGGGACATTCCAGCATAATTGTGGTTATTCCACAATTGCATGTTCAATTAGCAATCCCAAATTCCACTAACTGATTCTGTGAATGAATTCCCACAGGTATTGCAATCTGTGATCTGCAGGTTGCAAATAGATTGCAGCATAAGTGGCATGAAGCCACTTATCCATTTTAAAGAAAGTACAATTATAGATTGCAAGTTATTTTTGAATCTGCAAGAAGCAGAAGTGCATCAATGAGTGAATCTACATTATGGGACCTGGCTTCCGCGCCTCTGGACAGAGAAAAATCAGTGTGTCTGTTATTCCTGGCCCTTTATGCATGGTCATCCCAGAGTTCTGCCTCACTTTGCCTTCCTTTGCTGAATCTGATTTTGTTGGCTTTTAGGACTCGTACCCAAGCCCTGCCATTAAATGCCACTAGTGGGCTACAGCACTCACTGTGTCACCCACTAAAGGAGCATTTTGAAACGTGTCTCGGGCCTGCCTCTGCCACCTGTAGTACTGTTTTAAACTGCCATTTCGACCTGGAAAAATAGCACTTTTGGCAAAATGAAACCTTACTTTTTAATACGTATAAATTACCCCAAATGTAGGACCAAAAGTCTCATGGGGCAGTGTGCATGATATTTAAAAGGAAGACGGATTTTAAATTACTGTTCTCAAAATGCCACTTTTGGAATGTTGTACCAACAACCGGGGATGGGCCTTAATGATTCAGTAAGGCTGGGCCACCAGAAAATCTACAACACCAAACATTGCCAATACTGACTAACTCTTTACACACACAATTTTTTATGAACACTCTATTCAATAATAGTGCTCATCAAATCTTCTTTTGCAAATTTTTCATGTCAATTTGAAAGTTCTTCATATACTGAAGAATATTACAAAAGAATCATACATAAACAATTCACAAAACCCACCCAACAAACATATACAGAAACTATTAAACAAACAGATTATTAAACAAAATGTATTTTATAAACATGCCAAACAATTAGACAGTATAAAGACAGTCACAGTTCTGGAATATACTTGCCCAAACAGGAAGATGCATGGGTTAATCTCAATTTCAATTACTTGTGTATTCCTAAATGAATTGGCTATGCAACCTAACAATGCAAGGATCTTCTAACCAGGGGCTGATTGTATCAAATTTGTTATTGCCCTGATTGCAATGTCTTATTTATACGCTTGTGGGTTGCGTTGCTGTCGTCGATGCGTTTCGAACCCGTGGCTTTATTTGAGGGTTCTCCTCAGGACTCAGAACTGATACTCACTTGAATTTGTCGATCAGTTTGCCGTATATTCATACACAGCCTTCTTCACTACTCCAATCACCAAATGTAATTCACAAGGACAAGTCAATCTGCATCGGCTCTCTAAGCCCTCTATGCAGTGACAGCTGCGATCCAATTTTGTGCCTCCAGTTTTACTCTTCGGCGTGGACAGGGCTTTGTTCCATCACCCTCTCGTTTGTTCATTCGGCGGCGGTCGCGTTCTGCTTTAGGCATTTTTCTGCCTATACCATATGTGCTATTCTGCCAATGTCCAGAGTCTCATGACTGTGAATGGCTCTCCTAAGATGTTTTGTGTATTCCCTCCAGACATGGGAACAAAAGGCCCTTGGGTGGGGGGCAGGGCATTTCTCTTCTGAGCCAGATGTCCGGGTGATTGTATTCCGCCTTTTTTGGCTTCAAATAATAGCCTCAGGGTTTTGCCCACCCCCTTCCAGACTTCTAAGGGCTACCTGCACTGCTACTGACTGACTACTGAAATTCAGCTCTCACCTAGGCCTGCCTGCCCTCTGTTTCCCTAGACTGTTTGGAGGCAAACCAAGGAAATGGGGAAAGTTAGACAAAGGGGCATCTCCCACAACATGCTGACACTGGGAATAAAAGCAGCACCTTCAGAACTTCTCATCAGAACACTCCTGGACATGTGGAAGATTCAGATGAAGGGCTGCCCTGCTGTCTAAAAAAGAAGATTGGACCTGCTTGCCTTGAACGTAGGCTCCCCAGATGTGCCTCCAAGGGTCAGTTGGCTGACCTTTTGTTTGAGCCACAGGGACACAACAAGCTTCCAGAGGCACCCCTCCTGCAACTGCCCAGCACCAATATGAGTTGCCTGAGCCCTGATGTTGGCCTGAGTCCTGATCCACAAGAGATATCCCCAGGCCTTGCTCCTTGGCTGGCATCCGAGTGTACCCCTCACGGCCTAGTCAATGTATTGGACCTGCGCTTCATCATGGTCGGCCTGACCTTGTGACTTCACCCCAGTCCCTCAGGACCAGATAACTGTGAGTGGCGCTTTGTGCATTTTTGGTGCTGTTTTGACCTGAAAACTTTGTAAATTCATAACTTAGGTTCTACTTATTGGATTCTTTGCTGTTCTGGCATCATTTTATTTATTGCAATATTCTTCATTTTTTTAATGTTTTGGAATTTTTCTAGTGTTGTGCTTTCACTTGGCTACTGTTTGTCTACTTAAAAGAATATTTAACTCATTCCGTCTTAGTTAAGCCTGGCTGCTTTTCTACCAAGCTACTGGGATTGTGCTTATTATTTAACTGGAGTCTTCACCCCTTTCAACAAATAACCCAACCAAATTTCTTACAATGTCAGAGAGGGTCTCTGTTGGACTTGGCCCTTTTTCCCTGAATTTTTTCGTTTTTGTAGTGTTAAGGTGCAGGTGCTCCCTTCACCCAAGATGGCTGCCACAGGCCCCTGCTACTGCAGAGTGGCCTGTTCTAGTAGCACGCTAGCTGCCAGGAGCTGGCTGGAACCCCACAACAATGTTGCGACTCCAGCCTGCCTTTTTGTCCCATAGGTAGAGTGGGGAAGCTCCTGGAATGTGCTGGAACCTTCTAGAAGGGAGGTGTGGTTTTTCTTTTGCCGCCTTGGCTAGAGGTCACCTGACCTAGGGCTACTTAAGAGAGGGAGGGAAACTTTTGTGGTGAGTTGGCCATTGGGGTGAAGCAGAGCTGGAAGAATCCACCAGGAGTGTAGGCGGTAGGGCCTAGCCAGGGACTTATGCCTCTGAGAGTGACAGGATCTAGGTGCTGCCTCTTAAGTGAGTGAGGGACCCTGTGAAACCCACTGATCTTGCCCAGCAGTAGGAGGACCCAGAGACTCTCTGCCCAGCCTGACTAGGAAGGATCTAGTCGCCCTCTCCATTCCTAACCCCCTGTAACAGAACCCCTTAAGGGGGCCAGATACATCTGCGCCAATAAGACTTCATCTAACAGCTGAGAACCAAGACTGAATACTGAGACTGCGTGTCCAGACTGAACTCTAAAACCTATCCACCAAGCACTGAGACTGCGTGTCCAGACTGACCCCTGAACCCTGATGCAAAGCTGACTGGAGAACCACCGGGGATCGACCAGGTATTAGCGCTGTGACCCCTGCGCTCCCTGCCCTGGTCTGGGACCCCCGGCAGCGTGCTCCGCTGAGCACAGAACCCCATCCTTAATTTGAGCCCCCCCGGTGACGACGAAGCCAGCACGCTCACCGCCGTGGCCTGGAGGCCTGGAGAAGTGCCCTGCCGTGTCACGAGGCCCGCGGAGAAGCCCGGGCCCCCGTCGCTGCCGTCGCAGCTGCGGGAGGAGGTGTGCGAGGCCGGGGCCGAGTTCCCCCATCATCGTGGGAGCGGACGCCTGCTGACGCCGAGATCGAGGTAAGCCCGGAGGCTGAGATCGCCCCCGGTGCGCCCCCTGCGGGTTGGGAGCCACACCGCACCCTTAGCCGGGTTTCCTCTCCGTGGGATTCCCCCCCCCCGACTTCGCGACGGAAGAGACCCCGCCGAGGGATCCTTTCCGTGTGCCCCCTCGAGCGGTACTGAAGCGCGGTGCCCGACGAACTGCACCGGAGCCCAGAGACTTGCTCCTCAAGTCCCATGGCGCTCCCCGCTGGAAGCTCCGCTCCAAAGTACTGAGAGTCATTGATTACGAGTGGCGCTTTGTGTTATATGCTCCGCTCCAAAGCACTGAGAGGCATTGATTACGAGTGGCGCTTTATGTTATATGCTCCGTCCCAAAGTACTGAGAGTCATTGATTACGAGTGGCGCCTCTTGTTATACGCTCCGCTCCAAAGTACTGAGAGTCATTGATTACGAGTGGCGCTTTGTTTTTACATGCCCTGCTTTAAACATAGCGCTCTGTGATTCATATGCCAGGTTGAAGTGTTACGTGCTATTGATTCCAAGTAGCGCGCTATTATTCATGTGCCATATTGAAGTGCTGAACGCTATTGATTACGAGTAGCGCTCTGTTATTTATATTCCCTATTACAGGGCTATGTGCCAGAGATTACGAGTAGCTCTCCATGCTAGGTGCCCCGTTCTGAGGTCGTCACCGGTTAGCGCACCCAACGCGCGTGTGCAGCTACGTGAGTGGTAGTTGTGCCCCAGGCAGTACTGTTATTTCATGAAGTGCATATGTGGTATGAACAGCCTTTATAGCTCCTGACTGATATGTACATCGCTAGCTATTGTATTATCAGCTTATGAAATGTACTGCTACCTCATGAACTGCATCTAACGTGATCTACTTGGATAAACTTGAGTATTTACATAACTCCTACAGTGTGGCGTCACTTATTGTGTGTGTTCCTCGTCGCATGTGAGGTGCGTGTTGTATGGTTGCTTTACACACAGTCCTCTGGTGGCCCAACCGCTCGTGTCACGTTACCGCCCCATAGGGCCTGGAGACCCCAGGTCCTACAGTCTCAAACCACTATGGCATTGGCAGCCTTCTCACCCAGTCATTGAGAGTCTGTGTCCCCTTGGGTGGGTTAGGATAATCCAGGAAAGTACAGTTCTGAAAGGGGGCCCATCAGCCAATCATAGTGATGCTAACAAAGCAATCCATTATGATTGGCTAACCTCTTCCAATATGTTGTTGTAGTTATGCCATTTCCGATTGGCTGAATGTCAGACATTCAGAATATCAACAGGCAATTCTATTTTGATATCTGAATAGGTGCAGGCAGCCGAAGGACTACACATCTTTATTGTGTAAAGGCAACAAATATGCAGATTATGATTATTTTTTTTGCACTAAAACTTCGTTCCAAATGATGAACTATAAAATGGTATCTTGTGCGCTTTGCATAGAACAATTTTTACCCCCCCAAAATCCAACTCTGTTAGATAAAGTGCTGCCCGTGCAGTATTTCTATACAAAGCTATCACGAGTTTGACATGTACTCTTTTTGCTCAATCACTGAAAATGAACTTGGTGTTTTTTATTGCCAGGAGCATCTTGTCCAGTCAATCTACATACCCTCTAAATTACACCTAATTAAAGAACAGCGAGCTCACTCAATGCACTTCTTCATTCCGCAAGTGTCTTCAAGAGAAGGTTCAGCACGTACCTCTGACAGCCTGACGGGCAGTGACAGGTCTCCAGTAATCCTCACCTTCGGGCACACAAGTTAGGGACGGGGCTCCGTGGAGACATTGCTGCAGCTAAAAGGCACATGAGCTCACTTCGTTAGCTGAGGCATTGTTCGTGTCCAGTTCTGTGGAAAAAAAGGATGCATACTTAAGTTCTGTGTCAGCACTGTTTATAAATCTGTACTGTGGGGTCGCCTAGGTGATTAGTTTACATCAGAGCGAGGCGCGCTCCAATATGGTTGCCCACGTCTTTAAAGTGTCTATTTTCAGGAAATACCAAACCTATTCACCAGAAACCGTCACCAAAAGGTAACTAATGTTTTTGGTGTTTTTAAGGCACACCCGAATATCTGTTCTAGTCGTTGAATGTGGGCAATAGGTGCTCCAAAAAGCATTGTGAACAATACATTATTGAGCATATTTACTAAAAGGCGCCGGCTGGAAGGTCTTGCTTTAAAAATGTGAGTGTGAAGCCATTGGCTTTTCCAATGCTTGTTGGCAAATCACTTTTACAATACAAAAAAGGAAACTAACAGTTTAAGGTGCTGGATGCAAAGCCCACAATTTCAAGGAATCTCTAAATATTCATAAAAGCTCATAGTTTATTTTTCAAAGGCATTTCGTGCAGGAAACATTGAATATGATTTACAAAGAATAAGGAGGTATAGGGATATTAAGGAAAATGCTTGACAACGCCAGGACTTGGAACTATTTGGTGCTAAGCAACAGCGATGGTAGGATGTTTATGGACCTTCTGGAGAAGAGAGCAAACACAAGAAGGTGATGGATGGAGCGCTAAAACTTTTCAGACACTCCCCCCCCCCCCCTTCCCCCCCTCCCCCAGTAACAGATTGGGGTTGAATCTATCATCGTTCTTTAGATCACTTCGCCCCCTCAGTTCAGACCCAGCTAGATGCAAATCAGTCTTGACCCTGTGCCTCATGGGAACAGTCCAGCCCGAACTGCCAAGCCTCCTGGAGAAGAGACATCTCCTTTTCAGACCTGGTAAGTACACCTTCTGTCTCAAGTTCCAGCTATGTGAGTGCAGCCACCTGTTTCTACCTAAGTGGCGTAAATGATGTCTTTGTGTGGCAAGGCCCAGGCTTTAATGCAAGATGTGGGATGCAGTAGATAAAACAAGACTAGCTAAATAAAGACAATGTATGGCAAAAAATACCTGCTGCTGTTTTCTATTTTGTGATCAAGTTGGGAGGTGTTGGGAGTAACATTGAGGGCATACGGGGAAGAGGGGTAAGCAGAAGAAGATCCAGGTAACACATGCAGTCCCATGAGTGCTGAATGAAAAAGAAAAAAAAAGTTCCCTGAATGTGACAAGTGAAGGGATACAAGTCATCTAATCAAAAGGATGGCAAAGAAGATGTAGGGTAACGGTCAGAGCTGCTGACTATGGAACTGGGGAACCAAGTTCATTCAAATTCCTCCGTGTTGAAAAAAAGTGCAGACGCAACGTCACTGTGAGCTAGGCATTCCAGGGAATGAATAGCTGACAGTGAAGTTGCGGTTCATATCAGATAAAGAATATGGATGTGCTCAGACTTAAAAACAGGATGCAATGATTACAGAAATAGACGCCTGCCTCTGAGCAACCCGGGAACGTTTGAAAGAAATTCCCCCCGGCATAAACTACGAAGCGCACTGCAGTAATTTTCATTGAGAGAGTCTGGTTACCACGCAAATAGGAGTCAGAGCAGCAGCTCTGTCCGAGAATCAGGCAATCAGAAATCGCTGACCATTAGCATGAAGCCCTGATGAGAGTCCCAGAGGAAAGGGTCTTGAAACGCGTCGGCACTCTTTTTCAACACAAACTTGTTGTGGCGTGAGGGATTTGCATTGAATTGTATGGCCCGCGAACACACTCTAAACATTTTCCCTTGTTTGGCACATATTTGGCCCCAAAAACAAGATAGCAGTAAGAGTATTCTAGTTTCTGATGTTATGATGCAAAAGTCCAACGTTGTTGTATATAAATGTGTTTGTATATAAGTATTTCATGCACTGTCTATTGTGAATTGTCATAAGTATTTTTCATGTTTTGTATGTTAATTTGAAAAATGTGTGTCTCTTCACTTCTCATGCAACTAAAATCTTTTTGGTAAATACAAACAATTGCAAAGAAAGGAATGGTTTAATAAAAATTCCATTCAAACAGAAAAAATAGTGGTCTGTTTGTTGCTCAAAAATAATAAAAGCATAACGTCAAACGGAGCCAGGTTCTCCTTTTTGTATTCACTTTTAGAAAGATGGCATTTCTCTGCTCTTAAAGTTGTGTGTGCCTACAGCCTGTCTCCAATACATGTCTGGTAGGCTGACAGCTGGACGTTGTGTTTTCCCTCTAGACAGCCACAGACAAAGGGCGGGCAGGTGTGACTGATCAGGATGCATCTGCATCCTGGTGACTCATCCTGGGTAGGATGGGAGGGAGGAGCTGACATCCAGTGTCCTGTCCCCACACAAAGGGTTGATTGCCCCCCCCCCCTGTAGTAAGCCTGAAGCCCCTCTTTGAAGTCACCTCCACTTCAAGGGCCCAATTGGGTATAAGTACTTGGTCTCCGACCCCATCAAATCAGACAGTTCTGGAAATTTAAAGAAACTTTATTAGAAAGAAGGACTGTTGTGCTGCTACAAAGACTGCCACTCTGCTGGACTGCTGCTTTGGCAGAACAGCTTTTCTGCCTTTCTGCTGCCTGCTACCCTCTGCTCCTGCTGAGGAAGAAGTGGACTTTTGCTTGATCCCACAGTGATCTGCAAGAGCATGCTAGCTTGCCTCCTGTTTTTGAGACTCGGAAATATCAAAGTATCACCTCCTGTTTCTGTGCCTGGTCCATCGGAAGTGGATACAGATTCTTTCTCCAGTGAAACAGATGCATCCTCTGCTGTGTGAAGCAGAATCGATGCATCAACACCGTTGCAGGAACAAACCCGGCACATTGCACTCGAAACCAGTGCATTACCTCAAGAACTGACACATCGGAACAGCTGCATCGCCACTGCTGCAGTGTGAGAAAATCGACGCATCCCCATGACTGCGTGGAGAAACCAGGCGCACTTGCTTCGAAACCAATGCATCTCAGCTTTGGCGCTTTGTCTTCGGAACCGGCTCATCGATGAGTGGAAAAAATCAATGCAACACTTCAACTGCAGGGCTCGATAGCAACGCATCGCTCGGCTGCACCTTGCATCTCGCTGTTACGACTAGGATCAAAGTAGTTTGTTCAGCGGGCCTTGTGTGGCTCCAGTATCCAGCCCATGCTTCATTGTGGGCAGTCTGAACTCTTCACTTTGGCCCTGTCCAGTAGAACTTTACACATTGCCTTCAAAGTTAAGCCTGCCTGCTCTGAGCCAAGCTACCAGAGGAGAGCTCAGGTGAATTTAAAGTGTGTTCCTGACTTACCCTGAATAGGACTGTGGTTCCTGCTTGGATACGGTGCATACCTCTGCCAACCAGAAACCCAATTTCTAGCAATGGGCACTGTCATTTGTGCCACTTTGCAGCATGTCTGTGCCCATGCTACCCAATAGTATCAAGGCTCTATTGTCAATAATTATGTTATCATTCAGCACTTCTTGCTGTTAAGTCTAAAAAGTTCATTCAATTTAATTGCTCACATTTGAAATATAGTTACCAAGTAATGCTATGTCATGTGTGACACATTTGGTCGCTCCTTCCCTTTTAGCTAGCAGCACCTGGCATGATGGGATTTTTTTTTTATCCCATCCTTACAATGTTAAAAGTCAAACTACAAGTCCCAAGTAACAACATGCTAGTAGCTACAAAGCGAAGACTGGCCAAAGGTGGGATATAACATTGGATTACTTGGTGCTGACTGTGATGTCACTAGGTTTTTAAGTAGCCTATACAACACCTACCACAGCGCATTAGGGGTAGGCAAGGCTGTCTTCTGGAAGAGACTATTAAGGACACCTTATTATTCATAGGTATTGTTAGTCACTAGTTCTTAGACACTATTAGATGTATTGAACATCTTGGTTATTTTGTTTTTGTGGTTATTGTAGTGGTATGATTAGGGTCTGTCAATTGTGTCACAATGTCCCAGAAGCACAATACTTTTAGTCAATCGCCAATGTAATGTGGGCATTGTAGAAAGAATTTATCATGAAGCTGCAGTAGAGCAAACCATTACTATACGTCCCTCATAAGTTGGCAAAACGCAGGAAAAATTATTTCTCAAAGGTGCCATAAGCCCTTACTTGGTGGCTGTCTTGATTCAAGTAAGTATTTAACGATTTTTTCACAAAGGGACAGAGGACCAAATGTACAAAGCAGTTTTCATCCACATATGTTACTATTTGGAGTTTTTGGACCAATGAGTCAGTAACTTTTTACCGATTCCTAAATTGAGTTAAAAAATGGATGAGGAATAGCTATTTGGAAGGGGCATTTTGTAGGTTTCCTAATATCCGTATGTCTCAGTGGCTTAGAACGGAAATCGTAGCTTTAAACCATTGAAAAGCTAACAACTGCTAGAATGGAGGTGGTAACTTGATTGCAAAAGGCTAGGGGTATCCTAGGACCCACTTTCATTTTGTAGATGTTGCAAACATGTTTGTATGGGAGTAGGCCATGGTTGATGGGACAACTACAAACTTTTCTTTTCAAAGGCAGCCCAGTTTCCTTTAAGGAAAACAGGCTGCATTAAAAACAGTTTATGAAAGGCAATACCAGACATGGTAGTCTCCTGATCTCAGCAGCCCACCATCCCTGTGATGACCTTCAATCATTCTGCATAGCAATTTGTGAACTACCGCAATGATATTTATGAGGTAGGTCGAATTTGCGACCCACATGATTCAGAAATTTAAGAATGAACATATTAGTATGCAGGTCAGTTCCAAAATTCTTTACTGATCACAAAAATACTGGTCACAAATTGCAATCAATATTTTACGACCAGTAAATAGTACATCTGGCCCAGAATCCCAAGCTATTTCTAGGTGATACTCTCTAGTTAGGGATAAGTAGACGAAAATTCGTTCACAGTGGTGTGGTACAGCATGTCATTAATAAATATGCCTCCTGAGTCATTTATCGGTCTTTCTGCACCCCGGGCCCGCATACCTTGCCAACCAGAAACCCAATTTCTAGCAATGGGCACTGCCATTTGTGCCACTTTGCAGCATGTCTGTGCCCATGCTACCCAATAGTATCAAGGCTCTATTGTCAATAATTATGTTATCATTCATCACTTCTTGCTGTTAAGTCTAAAAAGTTCATTCAATTTAATTGCTCACATTTGAAATATAGTTACCAAGTGATGCTATGTCATGTGTGACACATTTGGTCGCTCCTTCCCTTTTAGCTAGCAGCACCTGGCATGATGGGATTTTTTTTTATCCCATCCTTACAATGTTAAAAAGCAAACTACAAGTCCCAAGTAACAACATGCTAGTAGCTACAAAGCGAAGACTGGCCAAAGGTGGGATATAACATTGGATTACTTGGTGCTGACTGTGATGTCACTAGGTTTTTAAGTAGCCTATACAACACCTACCAAAGCGCATTAGGGGTAGGCAAGGCTGTCTTCTGGAAGAGACTATTAAGGACACCTTATTATTCATAGGTATTATTAGTCACTAGTTCTTAGACACTATTAGATGTATTGAACATCTTGGTTATTTTGTTTTTGTGGTTATTGTAGTGGTATGATTAGGGTCTGTCAATTGTGTCACAATGTCCCAGAAGCACAATACTTTTAGTCAATCGCCAATGTAATGTGGGCATTGTAGAAAGAATTTATCATGAAGCTGCAGTAGAGCAAACCATTACTATACGTCCCTCATAAGTTGGCAAGACGCTGGAAAAATTATTTCTCAAAGGTGCCATAAGCCCTTACTTGGTGGCTGTCTTGATTCAAGTAAGTATTTAACGATTTTTTCACAAAGGGACAGAGGACCAAATGTACAAAGCAGTTTTCATCCACATATGTTACTATTTGGAGTTTTTGGACCAATGAGTCAGTAACTTTTTACCGATTCCTAAATTGAGTTAAACAATGGATGAGGAATAGCTATTTGGAAGGGGCATTTTGTAGGTTTCCTAATATCCGTATGTCTCAGTGGCTTAGAACGGAAATCGTAGCTTTAAACCATTGAAAAGCTAACAACTGCTAGAATGGAGGTGGTAACTTGATTGCAAAAGGCTAGGGGTATCCTAGGACCCACTTTCATTTTGTAGATGTTGCAAACATGTTTGTATGGGAGTAGGCCATGGTTGATGGGACCACTACAAACCTTTCTTTTCAAAGGCAGCCCAGTTTCCTTTAAGGAAAACAGGCTGCATTAAAAACAGTTTATGAAAGGCAATACCAGACATGGTAGTCTGCTGATCTCAGCAGCCCACCATCCCTGTGATGACCTTCAATCATTCTGCATAGCAATTTGTGAACTACCGCAATGATATTTATGAGGTAGGTCGAATTTGCGACCCACATGATTCAGAAATTTAAGAATGAACATATTAGTATGCAGGTCAGTTCCAAAATTCTTTTCTGATCACAAAAATACTGGTCACAAATTGCAATCAATATTTTACGACCAGTAAATAGTACATCTGGCCCAGAATCCCAAGCTATTTCTAGGTTGTTGGACCCGGCCTCGTAGCATGGCTCTACTTGTCCCCGCACCACCTAACCTGGTACCTGCAGCCACAAGCACACGGCCTAGCCGGTCTTTCCCACCAAAACACACGCACCCGACCCGGACATCCTCATCCATGGCCTCTCTCCTTTCGGCCACCCCGGGCCCGCGTGCCCACTTCATGCACCAAGATGGCTGCCCGACCCCAGTGCGACCCTGGCCTAGAGGCGCCACTCCGGCTGGAGGACATCACGCTTCCAGGGGATGAGAGAGGGAGGAGCAGTTTCTGTCGCACCTCTGAACTCCCCTGGGTCGATGGGTCTCGATCGGCCCTCCGGCCTCCCTGAGGGCTGGCTCCACGCCTGCTGGGTGTCTGGGACTCCTCCCGACCCGGCCCTGAAAGGATCAAAAGACAATGGCAGGAAACCCCAACAAGCGACTCCCAGGTGACAAGACCCCTGCCTGCACAGACTCCGGACATCAAAGAGGAGTCGCCCTATAACAAGGGGTGCTCTGGGACTGTCCGGCAGATTCGCCTTGGAACACCTGAGCCCTGCTGAGTGACTCGCGGCTCCCTGAAGATCGTAAGACCTCCGAACTTGTGCCTGAGCCCTGCTGAGTGACTCGCGGCTCCCTGAAGATCGTAAGACCTCCGAACTTGTGCTTGAGCCCTGCTGAGTGACTCGCGGCTCCCTGAAGATCGTAAGACCTCCGAACTTGTGCTTGAGCCCTGCTGAGTGACTCGCGGCTCCTCGAAGGGCGTAAGACCACCGAACTTGTAACCGAGCCCCGCTGAGTGACTCGCGGCTCCCACAGACTCTCTTGGTCCCGCCGGACCCCACGACGACAAGCGTATCCCCCAGTTCGAGGATTGTGAGCTGTGCGCCGGGTACGCTCCTGCATTTGATTCTTATCCACAAAGACTGTCCCGCTACCTCCTAACCCCCTCCAAGACTCATTGAGCCCACGCTCTCCTTGTACATCTTTGCAGTGCTAATCTGATTGATAAAGATTGATTCCTAAGAACGCACGGTGTGGTGTCTCTGTGTCGTGCGGTGCCAGGGGTACGATCCTAGATACGAGGTTCCTCCCCCTGAGGAGTCTCCCGCCAGTGCCCGGCTACGATACTTCGAGGGTGGGTCTCAGGGTAGCCAGGACCCCTTTCCGGGCTCCTCTGAGGTCGCCGTCTAACATTGGTGGCAAGCGACGGGATTCGGGCCCATAACCTAGAGATCGTACCGTGAACGACGGACGCACGACCGCCAAAGATGGCAGAAGGAAGCGCCATGAGCCCCGCAGAAACCAACGCCAACAGGGTGTTCCAGGTGGAACAACTAGAAGAATACACGCATAAAGAACTAAAGCAATTCTGCAAAGAACTTAAAATCGCTACCACCGGTCTCAACACCAAAGAAGATTTGCAGAAAGCACTGAAAGCCTGGGTGGATGCCGGGGCCTCTCGCCCAGAAGGCACGGGGGAGCGCCCCGACGAAGCCGAACCCCCCCAAGGCGAAAGCAGCAGCAATCAGGTGCGAGGCAGCGTACCAGACGGGGGCCTATCCCCGGAAGAACTCGCGGACAGAGAGAAGCCGCAATCACGAACTCGAGTTAGCCAAACTCAAAATCGAGGGCGAATTGAAGTTAGCGGAAAAAAAGCTAGCAGTAGAGCAAATGCGCGTACAAGGCGAACTGGAAGAGAAGAAGCTCCAACGGGAGCACGAAGGAAGGAAGCTCCAACTAGAGCAGGAACGCAGCTTGAAGGAACTCGAGCTCAAGGCCAGAAACGAGGAAGGGAGGCCCGCGGGAAACCAAGAGGCGGCCTCCCCAGCGGAGCAGAAGGTCCACATCCCCAAGGATGTGGTCAAAGAATATTATAAAAACGATGACATTCAACAATGGTTCAGGGCCTACGAGGTCGCCATGACCTCCCATCGGGTCCCACAGAAGGACTGGGGGGCAGGGTTGTGGGGACGATTTCTGAGCGAAGGGAGAGACACCCTGCTCGACCTACCCATCTCCCTGCAGACCTCCTACAGCCACATGAAAGAGGCTCTACTCACAAGGTACGGCCTCACCCCCGAGATGTACCGTCAGCGATTCCGGGACTGCAGGAAAATCCCGGGCACCACCTGGGTGGAGTATGTAAACTTTTTCAGTCGGGCCTTCGATGGGTGGATCAAGGGCAGCAAGGTCACCACCCTTGAGGAACTCACCGACCTCATGTTGTGGGAACACCTGGCGGCGAACTGCTTTGTGGAACTACGCCAGCATCTGCTCGACAGCAAACTCACCGATCCCAGGAAGCTGGCTGTGGAAGCAGACCGCTGGACTAACACCCGGGTCCCCCGGGGCCTGGTAGGAGAATACCCCTGAGCCAGTCAGGGACCACCCCGCCAGAGAGGAGGGGGGAACCAGGGAGGGCAGAGAGAGTCCCAGCCTAGCCCCCCAAAGACCCAACCTCCACCTTTCCCAGCGCCCCCCCCACCAGTAACCGGACCCCCCGGGAGACGAGGACACCGGGTAACCGTCACTTGTTTCCGTTGCCAGAGGCCCGGGCACTACGCCAACGACCCGGAGTGCCCCATGGCCACCCAAGTCACCCCTGCGAGACAGATAGCCAACGTAGCCCTGGGGGAGGAGGTTGAGGAAACGGGGGAGTGGGAACCCGCAGCTATGGCCCTAGTATCCCTGGGAGATAGAGAGATGGTCCCTGGTAGCCTCCTGCCCTCCAACACGTAGAAATACGGGCAGCTCGTCAAGATCAATGGCCACCAAATAGAGGCCCTGCGGGACACCGGGGCCAGCATCACCAGTGTCCTAAGGCACTTAGTCCCCGAGGAACAGATCCTCCCCAACGTCTTTTGCCCAGTAATTTCCGCAGATAATAGAGAGAGTATGTGTCAGGTAGCCCTGGTACCGTTTGAGTGGGGAGGGGTGATAGGTAAACTAAGGGTTGCCGTAAGAACCTCCCAGCCAGTCGACTGCCTCTTAGGGAACGACCTGGAGAGTTCTCCCTGGAGGCACGTCGAGCGCAAGGCCCACTTAGGAATGATGGGACTCCCCGAGTGGGTGTGCGCCACCACCCGATCTATGTCCGCACGACTCACCCCCCTGGGAGAAGTCGAAGACGCCCCGACCGAAGAAGTCAGAACAGTCCCCACCGAGGGTCCTCCCGTCCCCCCATCGGAAGGGTCAGTCGCCAGCGACGAACCCTCACCGCCCGACACCGCCCCGGTCCCCGAGTTAGGCGATCTACCCGAATTGGCCCAATGGCGCCACGAGGGCGGACCCACCCGGGAGGAATTTTGCCGGGAGCAAGCCACCTGTCCTTCCCTGGTCGGACTGCGGCACCAGGCCGAGGGCCAAGCCGCAGGCGACCAAACCGTAACGCACCGAGTTTATTGGGAGAATAACATTTTGTACAGTGAGCAGAAGTCGGTGGAGCTGGGATCCGGACGGGTGCTGGTAGTACCCCTACGCTTCCGAGACTTCCTCCTGGGCTTAGCCCACGACGTCCCCCTTGCCGGCCACCTGGGTCAGGACAAGACCTACAGCCGTCTCGTGACCCACTTTTACTGGCCTAGAATGAGAGCCGCTGTGGAAGCCCACTGCAAGTCCTGTCCCACGTGCCAAGCTAGTGGGAAGAGTGGGGGGAAGCGCAAGGCTCCCCTCCAACTCTTCCCGGTCGTCAGTACCCCCTTCGAACGAGTCGGGATCGACATCGTGGGGCCCCTGGATCCCCCCACCTCCCAAGGTCACCGTTTTATCCTGGTCCTAGTGGATCACGCCACCCGATACCCTGAGGCTATCCCCCTACGCACCGTCACGGCCCCCGTGGTGGGCCGGGCCCTGATGGGGATCTTTTCCCGGGTGGGGTTTCCCCGCGAGGTCGTGAGCGATCGCGGCACTAATTTTATCTCGAAATACATGACGTCCCTGTGGCAACAATGTGGAGTGTCCTATAAGTTCACCACCCCGTACCATCCCCAAGGGAACGGCCTAGTAGAAAGGTTTAACAGGACTCTGAAAGGGATGATCACCGGCCTAGAAGAGCCCCTCCGGCGTAAGTGGGACGTCCTGCTCCCCTGCCTCTTGTTCGCTTACCGGGAAGTCCCCCAGAAATCCCTAGGGTTCAGCCCGTTTGAATTACTCTATGGACACCCCGTCAGAGGTCCCCTCAGTTTGGTCAAGGAAGGGTGGGAGGCGGTACCCCAGACCACCCCACGAGATGTATTCCAATACGTTCTGACCCTCCGGAACCAGACCAGGAAGTTCCGAGAGCTGGCCGAGGCCAACCTGGAGGCAAGCCAAGAAGAGATAAAGCGCTGGTACGACCAGAATGCCACTCTGGTCGAGTTCCAGCCGGGCCAGCAGGTATGGGTCATGGCCCCCGTGAAGCCTGGCGCCCTCCAGGACAAGTGGACCGGGTCCTACAAAGTGATTGAGCGGAAGAGTCAAGTCACATACTTGGTGGACGTCCAGTCGCCTCGGGACCCCCTTCGGGTCCTTCACGTGAACCGCCTCAAGCCTCACTTCGTGCGGACAGAACTGAGCCTCCTGCTGGCCACCGATGACGGGGCCGAAGATGAGTCCGATCCCCTCCCGGACCTCCTGTGTGTCAAGGAGCAGGATGGCTCCGTGGAAGGAGTGAACCTCTCCCCAGCCCTCACTGCCCAGCAACAAGGGGACTGCCGCCAGCTCCTAGGAGAATTTTCCGACCTCTTCTCCCTGATCCCCCGAGTCACCGACTGGTGTGTCCATGACGTGGACACCGGGGACAGCCCGCCGGTGAGACACCGAGCCTACCGAGTCCCTGACCGGGTCAGGTCCTGCATTCAAGCGAAAGTCTCGAAGATGCTGACCCTGGGGGTGATCGAGCCATCTGACAGTCCCTGGGCCAGCCCCGTGGTCCTCGTCCCGAAGGCCGCGGCCCCCGGTGTCGCCCCCGAGCTCCGATTCTGCGTGGACTACCGGGGGCTCAATGACGTCACTCGAGCCGATGCCCACCCCATTCCGCGAGCCGACGAGCTCATTGACCGACTCGGGGCAGCCCGGTTCCTCAGCACATTCGACCTCACCTGCGGATACTGGCAGATTGCGCTCACCGAGGGAGCCAAGGAGCGGTCCGCCTTCTCCACCCCAGATGGGCACTACCGCTTCCGCGTAATGCCCTTCGGAATGAAAAATGCCCCGGCCACCTTCCAGCGACTGGTGAATAGAGTCCTGGCCGGGCTGGAACAGTTCAGCGCGGCCTATCTAGACGACATCGCCGTTTTCAGTTCCGAATGGAGTGAGCACCTCCAGCACCTCCGGAGGGTGCTAACCGCCCTACGCCAGGCAGGCCTCACAGTAAAAGCCAGCAAGTGCCAGATTGGGCAAGGATCAGTAGTCTACCTGGGGCACCAGGTCGGGAGCGGCCAGGTCGCCCCTCTACAGCCGAAGATCGACGCCATCTTAGCCTCGGAACCACCCACCACACAAACGGAGGTCCGAGCCTTTCTGGGCCTCACTGGCTACTACCGAAGATTCATCCGGGGGTATGGCAGCCTGGTCGGCCCCCTCACAGAACTCACGTCCAAAAAACAGCCAAAGAAGGTGCAGTGGACAACTGCCTGCCAGGAGGCGTTCGATGCCCTAAAGAAGGCCATGTGTACTGCCCCCGTCCTCCAGGCTCCCGACTACTCCAAGGAGTTTGTAGTCCAAACCGATGCCTCCGAGCATGGCATTGGGGCCGTCCTGTCCCAGGTGAATGACCAAGGCCTAGACCAGCCCATCGCCTTCCTCAGCCGGCGGCTGTTGCCCAGAGAACAGAGATGGAGCACCATTGAGCGCGAAGCCTTTGCCGTGGTCTGGGCACTCAAGAAGCTACGCCCCTACCTGTTCGGCACCCATTTCAAAGTCCAAACTGACCATCGGCCCTTGCGATGGCTCATGCAGATGCGAGGAGAAAACCCTAAGCTACTGCGGTGGTCAATCTCCCTCCAGGGGATGGATTTCACCGTAGAGCATCGCCCTGGTACGGACCACGCCAACGCTGACGGCCTCTCCCGGTTCTTCCGCCTCAGCGAAGAGAACCCCCCAAGATGATGGGCAGTTCTCTCCGGCTTTCAGCTGGGGGGGACGCGTGTTGGACCCGGCCTCGTAGCATGGCTCTACTTGTCCCCGCACCACCTAACCTGGTACCTGCAGCCACAAGCACACGGCCTAGCCGGTCTTTCCCACCAAAACACACGCACCCGACCCGGACATCCTCATCCATGGCCTCTCTCCTTTCGGCCACCCCGGGCCCGCGTGCCCACTTCATGCACCAAGATGGCTGCCCGGCCCCAGCGCGACCATGGCCTAGAGGCGCCACTCCGGCTGGAGGACATCACGCTTCCAGGGGATGAGAGAGGGAGGAGCAGTTTCTGTCGCACCTCTGAACTCCCCTGGGTCGATGGGTCTCGATCGGCCCTCCGGCCTCCCTGAGGGCTGGCTCCACGCCTGCTGGGTGTCTGGGACTCCTCCCGACCCGGCCCTGAAAGGATCAAAAGACAATGGCAGGAAACCCCAACAAGCGACCCCCAAGTGACAAGACCCCTGCCTGCACAGACTCCGGACATCAAAGAGGAGTCGCCCTATAACAAGGGGTGCTCTGGGACTGTCCGGCAGATTCGCCTTGGAACACCTGAGCCCTGCTGAGTGACTCGCGGCTCCCTGAAGATCGTAAGACCTCCGAACTTGTGCCTGAGCCCTGCTGAGTGACTCGCGGCTCCCTGAAGATCGTAAGACCCCCGAACTTGTGCTTGAGCCCTGCTGAGTGACTCGCGGCTCCCTGAAGATCGTAAGACCTCCGAACTTGTGCTTGAGCCCTGCTGAGTGACTCGCGGCTCCTCGAAGGGCGTAAGACCACCGAACTTGTAACCGAGCCCCGCTGAGTGACTCGCGGCTCCCACAGACTCTCTTGGTCCCGCCGGACCCCACGACGACAAGCGTATCCCCCAGTTCGAGGATTGTGAGCTGTGCGCCGGGTACGCTCCTGCATTTGATTCTTATCCACAAAGACTGTCCCGCTACCTCCTAACCCCCTCCAAGACTCATTGAGCCCACGCTCTCCTTGTACATCTTTGCAGTGCTAATCTGATTGATAAAGATTGATTCCTAAGAACGCACGGTGTGGTGTCTCTGTGTCGTGCGGTGCCAGGGGTACGATCCTAGATACGAGGTTCCTCCCCCTGAGGAGTCTCCCGCCAGTGCCCGGCTACGATACTTCGAGGGTGGGTCTCAGGGTAGCCAGGACCCCTTTCCGGGCTCCTCTGAGGTCGCCGTCTAACATAGGTGATACTCTCTAGTCAGGGATAAGTAGACGAAAAGTCGTTCACAGTGGTGTGGTACAGCATGTCATTAATAAATATGCCTCCTGAGTCATTTATCGGTCTTTCTGCACCACGACCTTATGTGATAACCAGATTCCCCAGTTAAAGCAATCTCAAGGGTCCCTTCAACCTTAGCCCTCCTGAAAATTATGAACAGAGCAAATCCCATTGACCATCTTCTTTTGCGATAAGTTGACAAAAAATGTTTTCAAAGCTTGACTGTGCTTTTTGATATGGCATATAATGGAGAGGACTGGCTTCAACACCTTAAATACCATATTTTCTTCTGCAATCCAGTTAGATTTGGGGGTCTCTAGTTGGCAGAGGTAGGTACCTTTGACCAAATAGGGACCCTTACAACTAGTCAGGGTAAGGGGGTACACTTCTAAAATAACCCCTGCTCACCCCCTTGGTAGCTTGGCACGAGCAGACAGGCTTATCTCAGAGGCAATATGTAAAGCATTGTTGAACACATACAGTAATACAGTGACAACACTACAAAGGGACACCACACAGGTTGTAGTATAACAATAAGTATTATTTATATAGACTTAGCACAAGACCACAAACGACAAAAATCCACAATACTGTACTCAAAAAATTGTAAAAATAGCTTAGTTCTCTTAAGATGGTAAATGCGACACTTAGGTTCAATGTACCTTTGGATGCGTAATGCTATACAACAAAAGTGTGGCAGGGAAGGTGATGCGTCGGTTCCTTACACGCAAGAACGGTGATGTGTCGGTTCCCTACTGCTGCGTAGGGGACGATGATGCGTCAGTTCTTCTTGGTGTGGGGAGGTATTGCGTCGGTTTCTTTACTGCGCTTCCATGGGGATGCGACCAGCAGCGCCGTGATGCGATGAAGATCCGGTGCATTGAAACAAAATGGCTTCTTCTTCTTGATGTGATAACGATGCGTGCACGCCCAACGGCGACTCAACGGCTCTTCTGAGCTGCGACACGACCTGTGACACGCTTCTCCGGTGATGGGACGGCGTCTGCTGTGACGGCAACACTCTTCTCCGGTGATGCGATGCGCCAGCGGCGACACCCTTCTTCAGTGATGCGACAACAGCGGCTGCGGCGGCAACATGCTTCTTTCTCATGAGTCGCGCTTCCAGCTCCCAGGAACACGCAGTCTCTCAAAAGGCCCAGCACAACAGCAGGTACTTCAAAATCCCAGCAAGGGAATTCAGGGTAGCTGGTTGGTAAAGTCTGTTGTCCCTGAGACTTCAGCAGGAGGCAAGCTCTATCTTCAAGCTCTTGGAGATCCTTTACAAGTTGATAAAAGATGCACAAAGTTCCCTTCTCCTTTCTTTGGCAGTCAGGCAACCACTGCAGGCCAATCCCTCAAACAGCACTCAACTTAGGGATAGTCTCCTCCTCAGTTTCTCTCTGGTTTCTCTCCTCAGCAAAGGTTTTTCTTGTTTCCCAAAAGTGATCTATAGTTCTGGGGTCTGTGTACCCCCTTTTATACTCATAATCTCTTTGTTCTCTGAAGGCAGAGAGGCCTTAGCCTAGTCCAAACCAGTTCTGATCAGTCCTGGAGCACTTTGTTTACATGACTCCTTCTTTCCTTTGACAGTGTGTGCCAGGGACATCAGACGCACCACAGGAGGTGGGGCCACCATTGTGGAGGGAAGGCACAGCCCTATTCAGACCCAGGTGCAACTCCTCCCACCACTCTCCATGTAGATCTCTCTATTCAGCCTTGTGCTGACTCACCCTGTCTCCTGAAATCCCCCAGCCCCTGTCACTCAGAACTTCAGACATGGAATACACAACCTAGCAGAGGCAGGCTTGGATAGTTAGGCAAGAAAATACCTACTTTCTAAAAGTGGTATTTTCAAAAACAGAATGTTAAAATTAAATTCACTAAAAGATGTATTTTATCATTCTGAGTTCAGGCTTACTAAACTCGAATTTCTACCATGTCCCCTGGGTCAGTTCGGATTATAAGATGTTATAATCATTCTGCCCTTTCTGGCCTATGGCGAACAGGTAGCCTTGCAATAGTGAAAAACGAAAAATGCTGTAATTCACTGTCAGGACATGCCACACACACCAGGGCATGTCCTACCTTATACTTACAATGCACCCTGCCCTTGGGCCTACCTTAGGGATGTCTGATATGAAGAAAAGGGAAGGTGTAGGGACTGGCAAGTGGGTGCACTTGGCCAGTCAACATGGCAGTACCATACTGCACATGGGCTCTGCAATGGCAGGCCTGAGACACACTTTACAGGCTGCTTCTGTGGGTGACACAACCAGTGCTGCAAGCCCACCAGCATCATTTGATTTACAAGCCCTGGGCACCCGCAGTGCCCTGTACTAGGGTCTGACAAGTAAACCAAATCAGCCAATCATGGAGTCACTAATCCATACATCAATTTACCATAGGGAGAGCACATGCACTTTAGCACTGATCAGCAGTGGTAAAGTGCCCAGAGTCATAAAACTAAAAAAAAATAGGTCAGAGAAAATACAGGAGGAAGGCAAAAAGTTCCGGGATGACCCTGCAAAAAGGGCCAAGTCCAGCATATCCAAATAATGTTTCCTTCCTTTCTCCTGGCTAAAAATATGGCTGAGTTATAATGATGGTAATCATTATCATGCTGTGAGTGCACCTCCACAATACGTGCTAAAAGCAGGTAAAAAAGTAGTATTTGTACAACAATATTTATATAGAAAACGATCACTGATACTTAAAGTATAATTGTTGTGTACATCAAAAAGTACATCAACTTAAAATAAAATAAATAAATTGAAGGTGTGGCAGAGCTAATAAAGTCACTATTGAATTATTTCTGGCCTATGCCTCCATGTATAGAGGAAGAGGGAACACCTGGTATAATGAAGGCATATTGAGGTTATCTCTCTCATTGAGAAAGCCTGCACTGTTGTGCCACTGCTTTGAACACTGTCGACCTTCATCATGAAGCTGTTCTCTTATCCTTTCAAATGATCTGATATGCTTGTTTGCCTCAAATCCTTGCCACTTTTATATATAGGCTTGCCACGTTGCTCCCTATAATCAGGATACTAAGTTGCTAGTCACAAACCTTTATTTAGCAACATTATGTGCTATAGAAGTTCTAGAAGCTTAGGAATTTAGTAGTCTAGGTGTCTAAGAATCTAGGACTATGGCATCTGTTAGATGTGGGGGTCTCTAGTTGGCAGTGCAGGTACCACTGTCCAAGTAGGGACCCTTGCTTCTAGTCAGGGAAAGGGGGATACACTGTTAAGATAACCCCTGCTCACCCTCTAGGTAGCTTGGCCTGAGCAGTCTAGGCTATCAAAGGCAATGTGTAAAGTATTTGTACCAACACTCGCAGTAACACAGTGAAAACACCACAGATTTACTCCACACAAGTTTTAGAAAAATAAGGTATCTTTACTAAAAACTTCACAAGACCAAATACTACAGAAAAACCAACATACAATTAAAAAGGTTACTTTAAAGATAGTTCAAGAGTTTTCAGAAAGTACTCCAGGATGTAAAAATCAGTGTCCTGCACAATGCGACTCTCAATGCACAAAATGCAACACTCTCGTGCCCAACAGTACCTGTAGTTGCGCTAAGGTTCCCAAAAGCTATAACAATGAAGATGGCAAAGGCGATGCGATACTCCTGAGACCTTGGGGAGGCTTTGCAGCAGCCCTGCTTCACGCAGCAGAGGTGGATGCGCCGGCTCCGATCTGTAGGGGGAGGATGCAATGACTTTGGCTTTCGTTGCGTAGGTTTCTTAGGGGGAAGCGTCACGCACAGGTACGATGCGACGATCTTCGATGCGGCGCGATGCGCGGCGCAGCGCTGACTTCTGGCGCCGCAACCCTCGATGCGTCACGGGACGGGACTCTGCGTCGACACACGCAGCGACTGGATACTTTCACGCACCGGCAGTGGTGCGGCCCGCAAACTGGTTCTGCGACGACCCTCGCAGCGTCAGGAATCTTCACGCACCGGGACGATGCTCGACGCACTCGGCGATGCGGGGACTCCGGGTGCTGCGATGACGCCGCAATGAAATTCTCCTCGCACTCTCGCTCTTGCGACTCGCAACCGGATGATGCGTCCCTCAAATGGATGATGCGATGGGTACCAGTTACTCTTGTTAACGCTTCTGCTTTCCAGCTCCCAAACACAGCAAAACAACCTCCTGAGACCCCAAGACTAGGCAAGCACTCCGAGGCAGGTCAGAACTCCCTCAGCAGAGTTCCAGGGGAGCTGGTGGTGAAGTGCTTTTTTTCCTGCGACTTCTTAACAGGGTGTCAGCTCTCCTCAGGCCCTTGGAGATCAGAATCAAAAGAAGTGGACACAGCAAAGTCCTTCCCCTCTCCTTGGCAGCAAAGCAAAACAGCAAGCAGGCAGTCTTCTCCTCTTCAGTTCCTTCCAGCTTTCTCCTTGGCAGAGGTTCCTTCTTAGTTCCACAGTGATCTAAAGTTTAGGTGTCTGGGGTCCTCTTCTTTTACCCCTCCAAGTCTTTGTCTCTCTTTGTTTCAGGGGGGGGGATTCCCCTGCTCAAACCGGTTCCTGGGTGTGCTCTGCCCTGGAGCACCTGGTTCCTTTCAGAGTGAGGGGCAGGGTCGTTAGACGCTCAGCAGGAGGTGGAGCCTTCTTTGTGCTGGCAGAGGCACAGTCCTCAGCCTGGCCAGCAGGGGATGGAGCCATCATTATGCTGGCAGAGGTAGCCCTACTCAAACCCAGGGGCTACTCCTCCCACCCATTCAGAGCAGATCTCCCTATTCACCCTGCTGCTGACTCATCCAGACTCCTGGAGCCACCTAGCCCATCACATGACACCAGTCAGCCAATCTGCACACAGGCACACAGGAAGGTTAAACAGGAGAATAGCTACTTTCTAAAAAGTGCTATTCTCACACAGTGAATTTAAAAATCATCTTGCTAAAAAGATGTATAATTAAATTCTGAACACAAAGATACCAAACTTGGATTTTCAATCTTGCCTTTAGGGAAAGATAGGCATGTAAACAGCCTCCCCCATTCTGTCCTATGGGCAAGATAGCCTCTCAGTAGTGAAAAACGAAAATGGCTGTAATTCACTACCAGGGCATGTTACACACCTCAGTACATGCCCTACCTTTCAGATACACTGCACCCAGCCCAGGGGGGTACCTAGGGCCACCATAGGAATGCCTGACATGTACAGAAAGGGAAGGATAAGGCCTGGTCAGTGGTTGCACTGGCCAGGTCGACATGGCAGTCCTGGACTGCACATAGGCACTGCAAGCAGGCCTAAGACATCATTTTAGCTCTACTCCTGTGGGTGGCACAATCAGTGCTGCAGCCCACTAGTAGCATTTGTACTACCAGCCCTGGCACTCTCAGTGCACTTTACTAGGGCCTTGCAGGTAGAACAAACATGCCAAACATGTATAGCCAATTACATCACAATTTCCCTAGGGAGCACTTGCACCTTGACACTGATCAGCAGTGGCAAAGTGCCGAAAGCATCTATACCAGTAAAAACGACATCCAGCATAGCATCAAAAATACAGGCGGTAGAGGCAAAAAGTCAGGGGTAACCACGCCAAAAGATGCCAGGTCTAACAGCATCCAACATATATAACAGAAAAAACAAGACTGGTTAATGGTCCTAGCGACGTGGAGCTCAGTAAGCGGTTGCATCTCTATGACTCCAAACATACCCTTTCTCTCTTATTATTCTCTCTGCCTACAGAATTGCTATAATTTCTGACCAAGTTTAAATTTGAATTGTCCCTTTGCTAGAAACCTTTTGAAGTCAAAGAGGCCTGTAATGGGCTCTAAATCCCATAGTTGTTCCTTTTGGCAAACAAAGATGTCTCCTTTGCTTTCATCTACCACTATTTCTACAGTTGGACTTCAAACTTCAGTTCTGAATAAGTTATAATATATTGTGTTAATTATGGGAGCTTAGACCGGCAAAGAATTGTAGGCTCCGTACCCTTTAGGTGGCACTCAGGGCACATATATTCAGAGTTGGAAATTATAGTAGTATCTGGATCCCTGCTGGCAAGAGGGGAGGTTTCTGCGATTTGAAATGAGATGTGCACTGCAGTTGTACTCGAGGTATTAGATGGACTTTCTACAAGGTTTTTGGGATGTTGAGGAGGGTGCGTTGTCTGAATAAAGTCTGTTCTTCTTAAAGTGAGATACATATAGCTTTTACATAAAGGAAGGTGTGTCCATCTGATGGTCCTACACACCTGGGAGACTGATATAAAGCCGATGGACGACACAGAAGAGGTGAAATTGCTCTGAGTGGTTTAGTTTGTCTCATGTGGTATTGTTAAAACACAAAGAAAAAGATGCTGAACTGTAGATAAATGACCTTGTCTAATATTTCTCTATTCAGGAAGGAGGAACCAAACCATTGTAGGTGCCTGCGCTGCAGGAACGATTGCTTATGTGCAGGAAGAGACACCTTCCTGCACATAAACAATCAATAGTGTTGATTTGTTCTTTCTATGCGTGCTGCAGAATGCAGCACACATAGAAAGAGCAAAAAATAAGGAACAATTAATAATTTCCTGGCCTTAGTGTTTGGTGCTGCCCCAACCTTGTAAATCTGAGGCAGCATTCAAAAGCAATGCGTGTTGCGGTAAAATGCCCAAAGCAACACGCATTGCCCGCCCCTTTGCCGTAGCGGAGTTCAGCAGAAACAGCCATATTTACAAGGTGCGGTTAAGCCACTTTAAGTGACTTAGCGCCACCTTGAAATATGGAGAATGGCGCAAGGTCACCGGAGCGTCAAAAAAAGTGAAGTGAAGCTCCAGTGGCGAAAGGGGCTTGTAAATATGCTCCTGTGCTTGCACACATAATTTGCTCCAAGTTAAACCTAGCACTAATATTGTGGGAATTGTGTGCACAATTTGAGTTTGTGAACATGTGATTTATGAATGAATGAATGATTTATGGTTACTGTGCTGCCTTGCATGAAATAATAGTTAATTTGCCCCTAGATTTTTTTCACTTAATTTCCAAAGGATCTCAATTACGAAACTACAAAGTCCTGGAAATGTGAATAATGGGTTTAATGAACTCTATATACCAACAGTACAGTGTTATATAGATATTCTGCTTCTCCATTTGCCTCTATTATATTATGCACTTATTGTTTGTTAAGATTTCTAAGATGTACTTTTTTAATGAAGAAGTAGTTATTTTCCTGTTTAATAGTAATCCTCTCAAAATGGTGAGCGGTTTGCAAGTAAGTATGCAACGAACGGTACATACAGATGTCAACCTATCTCTACAGCTGTGGAACCGTGCTCAAGGGTTAGTGGCACCAGGAGGAATCTTATAAGTTGAAGGGTCTCTTCCAAGAGCGTGTGTCATATCATCGCTCCCATCGCCACTCAGCACCACTTCCAAGACTAGCTTCATCATCTACAAATTCAAGACACATGGCACCCCAATTTACCAGGTTGACAAGCTCACATCTGAGTGCACTCACAGCCAGTGGATGAAATGAAGAACAAGGCAACGGGCCTTCTCCTTCCTGGATCTGGGACGACATCCCAGGACCACCACTACCATTTTTCAATTTAGGAAAGAGCTGGAGACACACCTCTTTACAGAACACCCCATTCACACCTCAGAACCTAGCACCCACTACCCAGACTCACTTGCTGTCTGTATCTCTCCATTCCACCCTGTACAGCAACCTGTTCCATTTCAGATAGTTTTGCACAATACAAATACCACATACAGTCATCATAGATTACACAAGGACGAGATTTGCTCAAAGAGGAGCATTTTAGGGGCCTTCTGGAAGTGGACAACTTGTACCTTTTCATCACGTTACCTTTCCTTAAATACAATACCCAAGCAGCACTTCCAAAAATAGAAGCGTATTTGAAATCCGACCGAAAGCAAAAAGCATCCCAAGGCTTATGAGTAATGTGTGTGTTTCTTAGTAATTAAGTCACCTAGATCATTTTCATCCACAAACTCAAAATGTGTATAATGGAGCGATTAGTGGTCCATTAAGTTATAGGATGCTTCCAATTGCAGATCTGTGATTACTTGGCAGACTTATTTGGAAAGGGCCCTCTATGTTAGCCGTGTCTGGGTTTACTGGTCTTGTAGGCCTGTGGCGCTACCTGCTCAAAAAGTAGTTAATCTGTTAATCTCCTATTGGAATATGACAGTCATTGTGGCTATGATTCCTCACATAATCGAGGGAAATGGAAATAAAACAGAACCCTTAGGGCACTCCTCTTTGAACATTTTCAGTGCAGTTACCAAGTGGAAGCCAAACCATCGTATGCTCCCTGCCCCGGGGTCAAAGGGCAAGTACGCTAAATAGGCGCCTTTTTTCTTAGTTTTGGAATAAAACATGGGTTGAAAGCTCTTTTGTGCTTCAGTTGATTTTCCCGGATATGTAAAAATGTCAGATATAGTATGTTATTTAAAATAACTTGAAATCCTTTTTAAAGTTTCATTTCTATGCCCATTGCTTTGAAATTAATAACCTATAAAACTCTAGTTGAATATGTGATTACAACTATTTCTAATTTAATTTTATTTCATCCCTTATTAAAAAAAATGTATTAAATGTTGATTTGAAAATGCATCTAACAAATATACCTAGCATTATGAATATATAGGGCTTTATTATGACCATGGCGGTCGGACGACCAGGCCGCAACATTGGCGGTCGGAACAGCGCTACCAGCATCTCGACTGCCGCATCTGGAGTTTACCGCTGGGCTGGCAGTGTGCCAGCGTTGGTCTTGCAGCTGCCACATGCTTCAGCTCACAGAGAGAGCCTGAAGGCAATGTCACTGCACTGCAGCGCCTGCACTGTTGTGCACGCACTGTTGCCATGCACCATGTTGTGCATGGCACACAGTGCGCACATAACAGTGTAGGCATAGGGGGGCACAACATATGCCCCAGCCACAATGCCAAATGAGCTCAAATGCTTGGGGGCTCTCTTTGGGGCCCCTTCCCTGCTTTTCTGCCAACCTTTTCATGGTGAGGTCCATGCCATTAAAAGGTTGGCAGAAATGCAGGGTTGTGATTAGAACGGCGGTTCTGGCATTGACACTGATTTCATTGCCTGCCGCTTTCCCCACCGCCAGATCTAGGGTCCTGGTGGTGGAGGTGGTCTTGTGGCAGTCAAACCACCATGGTCTTAATCGGGCAGTCAGACCGCCGTGGAGGTGGTGGTCGGACCGCCACCGCGGGTACGGCGGTCCCAAGACCTCCGTACTCATAATCAGGCCCTCAATGTAAAGAGAGAATTCTCCCTATTATTCAAATTATAGTAGTCTTTTTTATTGGTTAATGAGAGGAAAAATTATGAGAGACTTATGATATGCCAATCCACAGCCAAATGATTTACGTAGTGCCAGGAGAGGAAAGCCGTGAGGGGATCGAATTGAACGAAAAAGAGCAAATGTTCCAATATAAAATAAAATTAATGAAGTACCATCATGAGAGGGTGCATTTTTCAACTGTAAGTGCAACCATATTACACTTATCTGGGATACCATTATCCTTTAATATGCAAAGGAATTGCCTCTGCGATGTCTGGCCCAGTAGACCCCCTCCTTAACTCAAGTCAGCCGCTCCGTCACCTCCACGAACATCACCATTGACAGGGACCCTATAAAAAGAGAGGAAAGGGATAAAATGGCCTTAGAAAAAAAACTAACAAAGGACAGATATTTTTTTAAATAGGGAGGTGGAGCAAACCAACGGAAGGACCAATCAGCTAGGGATCAAGGAAACAAAGGCTACAGGACGGGAGAGAGAATCAACCCGGAAGCAACAAAAGGATGCGGAGTGAACAGACCAGAGTTTGTGGACCCATACTCCAGCCCAGATGTAGTGGAGCGATAAGGGAAACTTGAAGAGCAGACCAAAGCACAAGGATGCTGTCCCAGTGGAGAAGACTCTGGAACTGGAAGAGGAGGAGAGTTCTGAGACCTGGTGTGACGACTGGTGGGCCCACGAGGACGTTGTAGAGCCTCTGTAACTCCAGAGAGTTGCGGAATAAAGGGTGAGTCCGGGGGCCTCAGTTCAGGGATTTTAAGGGTGGTGGGTGGAGTGTTGCGTGGAGTCAAGGGGTTTTAGTGGCACCAAATTCACATGTGTATTTTACTTTCTGCACTACGAGTAGCAGGGACCACCAGGTGATTTGTAATGATTGTATGAGCCGGCCATAAAAAACTGTTGTCTTAAAACCATATGCTTTACCTTAGGTTTGGTCCCTGGCTTAATGTTCATTGATGAAGCAGGACTTTGTGAAATAAAACCTACTCGGATTAACCTCCTCATTGTGTGCATTATTTAAAAAATGGTGTGAAAATTGACAGTGCAAAACTAAAAAGGGGAGGATGAAAACTGCGCAAATACGTGCTGCTGGAAAAACTAGTGTTTCCAGTGCTTTTGTAGAAGACTGCAAATGTAAATGAATAATTCAGAAATAACAGCCAAAGAAAATAATAAGTTTAAAAGAGACATGATAATTTTCTTTTCACTAACTGTTTGAAAATGTATATAACGTAATGCTAAGAAGCACTAATTGTGGAGTTTTATAAAGTAACAATGATAACCACATCAAATAAATAAACATGTGTATTTGATTTTCCTAGAGCACATTTTACTGTTCTGCAGAGAAGGCCTCAAGAGTCTTTTTAGGTTTAATTTGCTTATTAAAACATAGGGTGCAAAATATGTATTTTGTCCTTCGTGAGTTCTGATGATGGCCAAGGCTGTGTGAATGAACATTATGAATGGAATGTCTTTGCTGAGCGGGGGATGTGGACATTTGTACTACAAGTTTGATGCATTAGCAAGATGGAGAAATGTGCAAGGCGGAAGAGATTATCTGAGTTTCCTCTGTCGAAGGTTGATGACAAACGTTTTCTAAAGACAAAGAAACTGTTGAAGAGTTAGGCACACTGAAAGTGGAGTGACCAGACACCCCCTGGTTTTGACCAATGGGATTCAATAATTTTTCGTGTGATGATACATGGAGGGGTTGGATCTTTAGTGAACTAGGGTATAACTATTAGTATTGAAATCTTATGGTTAGGAGAGGCTTGCAAGATTTCCTTTGCGAGATCATAGAGCTGTGTTGCTGTTTCCCAACTTAATTGGCTGGTGGGTGTTCTGCTGACCCTGATTCTTTGACTGTGCTCCTCATTATCTTTGAGGGTGCCCCAGCTGTTCTCTCGGCCTGGAGAGTAGTTTTCCAGTCTTCTAGTAATTTGTACTGATAAGTTTGTATGATATTCTAAATTTGCATTAATTTTATTTGCAAATGACTTTGTTCTTTTGTCTCTTTACCTATCCACTCTCTCATGACATGGTTATTTGGGATGTGCTTATGAATGACTATTTTGTTGTTTCACTGGTATGATGAACTATGGTTTGAGCTGTATTGTACTTGATGAGCATTCACATTAATTAGATAAAGGCATATTGATAAGTAATCAGAGTCTGTCTTTATTAATGTCACTTGGTTATATTGAATGATTATTTCCTCATTTAGGATCTTATTGTTAGAATTCTGTCAATCCTTTGCCAGTCCCTAACAACTATTAAAGATTCATTGGAGACGAGAGAACACCAAAATAGACAATAGAAATTGGTATCTTCATTTAAACACAAAGGGACTGATAAGTATTAAATTGAGTCCAGATTGTAAAATTGGCAAAAGCTCCTTCCGCTGTATCAGTTTTTGGTAGCAGAGGATGGTTTTATTGATTAAATTGATGATCGATTAGGACAGAATTTATAATTTTGGTTCTTAATATTTCATATTATTGTTATATGTTGTGATCTGTCGTTGACCTTAAGAGAGACAGGTCAGAAGTGGCTTAAGATCCCAGCATGATGATATAAGCCTAATGGGCAGGTCTTAGTGTGGCATACACTAAGTAGTATTGCATTGTCTGCTAATGTGGTATTAAGCAACAGCTGGGTTGTTAATATTGCATAGGGAACTTTGAAGTTAGTATGGTGGAGATTTATTTGAGTACCTTCAGAAAGCGCAGCTGAAGATGTCCCGAGAATTTTCACTTGATTGAGGGTAGAGTAACGCTGGTCGATATTCTTCTGGTAGCGAAATAATTCTTTGAGTGATTGAATCTATCTCTTTCTTTTAGTGGAGCAGACAAGCAGGTTTGTTATATGTTGTTTCTAATCTTGTTTCCCTTTGAGAAAAGTTTCTAATTTACTGCCGATTATTTTTGTAAAGGGAGGGTCAGTTGTAGGAGTTATACTGACGTCACAGAGAGCCGTGCTGGCATTGGTCAGCCAGTGTGAATTGTCACAGAAGAGTGCTGTGCTGTTATTGGTTCGTTGGTGTGAGTCCGCTGGTGTTGGTCAGTGTGAACAAATAGCGTTTGTTTGAAATACGGAAGAGTTTTCCTTTGTTTTGCTTGGATTTCTCGAGTAGAGATCAAAATAAAATGAAGTTATTGAAAATGATGAAGCCTTTGTTTAGAAAAGATGAGCCTATACCTATTAGAGACAGGATTCCTATACCACCTGACGCAACGCCTGCTTCTTTTATGTCTTTAGAACGACGACATCATACATGCACATGGCTGGAAAATTGGGTGTAATATACAGAAGGAGATGGGAATTTGGCGGTTCCAGAGTATGGTACTTTTAATGTAAGGATTTTAAAAATTTGAGATATCAAATGAATCAGTTGAGACCAAATCCTAGACCCATGCAGTACAAGGCGCTTAAGGAATGGGAACATGAGGCATTTAAGAGAGATGGAGACAGGTCTGAGAATAAATACAGGAATACTGTGAGTAGATAATCAGAGGCAAAATGGGATGCCCAAATGAAGAGGTGGAGAAGAGATTTGATTGCATCTGGTGAAGGTTTATATCCAGTTGTTATAGTTGAGGATCAGGAAGGAGGAAAGTTTAAAGAGAAAAAAAAAATTTTTGAATGTTTAGATCCAGATCCAAATGAAGTTGATGATGAGTTGTTGGCTGAATTAGTATTAAATAGACCTCCGCCATATCTGGAAGGTCAAGAACGAATTACCCTGAATGCTCCATTGATTCAAGTAGAAGTACCCCAGCCTTTTCAAGTGAGAAATATAAATGTAGTGAGTCAGGTGAAAGATGATTTGACACAAAAGATTACCTAATTCAATTTGAATGCAGAAGCTTTATCAGTTCCTGTGACTATTGGTCCCATAGTTCCATTGTATATTGAGGGTCGGAATATTTCACAAGTGCATGCATTGACAGTACCTGTTAATGAAAATAGGATTAGTGGTGGTGTTAGTGCAGGTGAGACAGGATCATTGATTGAGGACCAGTAGAAACACCAAAGTGTAATGTACAAATAGAACCAAGAAGATTAGTGCAGAATGTGAGAGAAGTGACACCTACATCAGGAGGTTCAATAGGGCCATCGCCAGAGGAGTTGGATGAATGGATTAGAGGAATAGTGTCTAATAAAGTTGATACGAGCATGGATGTGAGTAGATTAAAAGAGCATTTGGAGGAAATGATTATAGGTATGAATAGTCTTGAAAGATTAAATATCAGGAAGAAGAATTATTGTTTTTGTGTAAGAATATTAAATTAAAGCGAAGAATCTTCATGAAAGATTCCCTGAAGTTGCACAAACCCATGGAGTTGACATGGAGAAATAAAAGGTTTTGCAGAAGACATATAGATTGGATTTTAGTGATAAAGATTTTGAGAGTTTAAATGCATCTGGAAAGCGATTGCAAATTAAAAGAGTTGATTAATACATTGAGACGGGGTGAATTGGAACGTTGGAAAGGCAGATTGGCTAAAAAGAAAGAAGAAATGGTTGCAAATCAAGGAGTTTCATCTCTGTTTCCCATGAGAGAGACTGGGACAGAGACAACAGGGACTGAACTGATATATCCAATGAGAGAGGTACCAGGAGGTGGATATGTTCATGTTCAATGGTCAAGGCAGGATATACTCTCTTTTACAAATGAGTTTCCAAGATTGAGAGAAAAACCAGTCGAGTGGTACAAACAAGTATAAAGATTTGTAAAGGTTTCAAAAGTGTTGTTGAAAGATTTAGATGGTTTGTTTGACATTGTGGTTCCAGCAGATTTATGGGTTGAGTGTAGGATTGCAGTCGATTGGCCAAAAGACGATTATCCTAGAGATGCAAAGACTGGAACACCATCAGATGTAGTGATGAAAAAATATAATCAAGTCATTACCTATTTGAAGGGAAAGATTTTACCAAAAGAAACTGATTGGGTAAAAATAGATAGAACGACTCAGGAAACGAAAGAAACAGTACATGCTTATTATGAAAGGATTCTACAGGTATATAAACAGTATAGTGGTTTTGAGAGCATAACTGATAAAGATATGGGACATTTTGTGTATAAGTCTGTGTTTGGATTGAAACCGGAGATTGGTAACATGATTCAGCAGCATTTGATTTGTTGGCAGAATAAAAGTGTAGACGAAATATTACGGTATGCAAAATACTGTAGTGATGATATTGAATCAAGACATATGAAGCTGAAAGAAAAATTAATGTGGTCACAGATAAAAGCGACACAGAAAGGTGGTAATTTTGTAAATTTCTCACAAACAGGTTTCCAAGGAAAGAATCAGAATCAGAATACTCAGAATGGTCACATTTTCAACATGGGAGGTATCATGGTGAATGGTGGTCTATTCAAGGAAGAGGTAGAGATAGAGGTAACTAAGAAGAGATGAAAAAAAGGATTCCGTGTTATGCATGCAGCAAGTTATAACATCAGAAACGCGAGTGTAAGGTTTTCTTAGGGAATAATTAAATTAAGTAGGATTTCAATCAGCAAATGCACATTGAGGTGAACAGAAATCAACTACAACCACAACAGGTGGTTACACAGGTACACATACCACAAGCCCCAATGCCAAATGAGAATGTAAGTAAGTAAGTAAGTAAATATTTTATTTGTACATGATTAATTAAAATCTTTACAAGTCGAATAAAAAACATTTAAAAGGACAATTAAAAATTGCAAAGAGAATTAACCAAAGGGTATTTAAAAGTTCTCTCTGTCCTGTGCGTTTGCCAAGTTGATTCAGATTAAAGTGTTGCATTGTTAAAATCAACAGTCCTCAAGCTCTCATGTATCTGACTCCGGCCAGTTCAAAGAATTTTACGACCTGACAGTTTAGTTTTGTTTTGCTGGGATTGAAGCAAAGTTTGACTGCCTGTCTGCATGTCCGTATACCATAGGTTTTGAATGAGTCTCGCAGGAATTTGCATCTCAGATCTTTCAGTTTGGGGCAGATGCACACTGCGTGGACAAGGTCTTCCTTTCCTGCTTTACACAGACGGCATTGTGGATCAAGATTTTTCCTTATCCAGGGCGGTAGGTGAGGATATACCGGGATTACGCCCAGACGCATTTTTAAAAATTTCTCTTTCATTCTTAGGTTCATGCCCACATTGAGGTAAGCCTGTGGTTGCATTGGACCATAATCATTAAGGATTACCCAACCATGTGCTTTTTTTGTCAGGGCCTCCTTGTCTTCAGTTTTAGAGATGAGTCTAACTACTTTTTTGGCTGTTTTTTTAAACGTCACATGGTCTGTTGGAATGTCCCATAAGTTGGATAGGCCCAGCACTTCAAGAGAGTCAATTAAATACTTCCTCGCTGATGATTTTTGATGCTGAAGAGTCTCATCCCAGATGTTAGAATTTAGGGAATCATTGTTGGCGTTACGTATCTTGTGCCAGGCAGTGACGTATGCACACCGTCTTTCTAAGGTTTGTTTCGCGATGCCAAATTCCAGTCGTATTTGTGCTGAGGAGACTTGTTTTGGCAAGTTAAAGATGAGCCTGTAAGAGTTTGAGATGATTGTGTCCAGAAGAGTGGCGTCTTTTCCTTGAAGGGGTTCGCTCCCGTAGGTGAGTGTTGGTTGCAGTTTTGCGCGAAGTACTTGGAGAAGTGGATAGAAGGTCAGATCTGGGAGTTTAGTTTTTAAGGATTTTAGGGCAAGGGAGGTTGCCATTCCCTTGCCTCGCAGGGAGTCCAGCTGGGGTTTAAAAGTGATCTTCGAGTCCAGTATTATGCCCAAGTATTTGTAAGTTGTTACGTTTTCCAATCGTTCTCCATTTATATGCCAATTATGTTCCCTTTTCTTTTTGTAGTTTACTGCCATAACCTTAGATTTATTGAAATTTATCTGCAGTGCATTTTTATTTGAAAAATCGTAGATGGTGTTTAGAAGGTGCTGAAGACCAATGGGTGTCTGGCTGATGAGCACCAGGTCGTCTGCATACAGCAGGTTGGATAGTGTGGTCTTCCCTAGCTTTGGTGCATGGCAGTATTTTTTGTCTAGTTCGCCGGGCAGGTCGGCTAGGAAGAGGTTGAATAGCATTGGGGCTAGGACACAGCCTTGTTTGAGGCCCTTTGTTGTTTTTATTGGTTTTGAAAGATGTGTGCCTGCACCAAGTTTCACTTTAATCCAGGTGTCAGAGTGTAGTGCTATCAGTACGTTTAAGAGATGAACAGGTATGCCCCATTTGGTCAGTTTTTGCCATAACATGTTGCGGTCTACATGATCGAACGCTGCAGTATAGTCGATGAAGGAGAGATATAAAGATTTATTGTTATCTCTTGCTGATTCCATCAGTAGAGTCAGGGCCGTGATGTTTGTAATTGTTCCTTGGCCCTGACGGAATCCGGTTTGGGTGTTCGGGATTACCGAGTTTGCGGCGGCCCATGAGGTTAATTCCTCTAGTATGTTCCCTGCAAAGTATTTAGCTTCTACGTCAATTAGTGCTATCAGACGGTAATTTTTTGGGTCTTTTTTGCTCGAATGTTTATGGATTGGACTGATTATTGAACCATGCCATGACTCTGGTAGAAACTGATTAGTTTTTGCGTAGTTGAATAAAGATGTTAACGCGACGCTCCAGAACTCTACGTCGTTTTTGTAAAGCATTGATGGTAAGCCATTGGGTCCAGGGGCTCCTGTTGGTCTTCCTTTCGCTATTTGTCTTCTGATGTCTTCAGTCCCAATCGTCGATGGCTGTGGATCTGAGACTGTTGAGGTGTCGGCGGCATTCTTTAAATCGTTCGCTTTCAAGATGAAAGTGCTGCGTTTGTTGTTTGCTTCTCTTTGGTGGTATCCTGGTGCTACCTCCACGTCATCCGTGCTCAACCTCCTTAGCACTTCCTCTTTAGTTGTAGCCTCGCTATTAAAGTGACTGGCTAGATGGTTTATCCATGCTTCTTCTGTGATGTTAGAATCTATGCCACCATGGTCAGGATTTTTTATTTCCTTGATCATTCTCCAGAATTTAGAGCTGTTTTTTTGTTTCGCTTCGTGGAATAGTTTTGCCCACAGTTGATCGTTTTTATTTTTCTGTTTCTCCCATTTCTTCTGTTTTAGTGTTTTTTTAGCTTCCCTCAAGGTTGCCTGCATATCTTTATTGTCCGGGTCTTGCCGTATCTTTCTCAGCGTGTGGTTTATTATTCGTTTTTGGATCTTCATGCCTGGAGAGAGTGATGTTTTATTTAGGTGTCCCTTGCCATACGGAGGCTTCTTTACTGGACCCTTAGATAATTTGTCTGCAACTTTTTGGGTGAAGTTTTGCCATTCTTTTGATGGTGTGTTCAGGCGCTTTACTGTTTGAATGTATAAAGATTTTACGTCGAGACTTATTGTAGTGATGTTGTTGGAGTTACATCGAAGTCGCCTTAGGTTTGATGTTGTGTCTATCTTTGGGCCGGTGTATGGTTCTGTGTTTAATAGTGCTCTTGCTTTTATACAGATTTCTTGGGGGAGGTGGTCACTAAGGTCGTTGACCCCTATCCTAAATGTTGTTATCATTGGGAACATGTTTAAGGATGTAAAGGTGTAGTCGAGATGGGAGGTGTGATTATTGGAATGAAATGTTGGGGCCGGTGGATTGTCGCCAGCAAGTCGCCCGTTAAGTGCCCTTAGGTTGAGGTCTTCTAGCTGTCTCAATAGTTTTTTTGAGTTGGTTGTTGATTTATCTGTTTTAGCCATGCTTTGTCTTGGCACGCCCCACGCGGAGCTGAGTTCTTGCTGAATGTTATTATCGTGGTCTGTGTTGATGAGGAACATATTGAAGTCACCACCGACTATGATCTGGTCGGACTGGTCTTCTTCGGAGATTTTTTGCAGTACTTTTATCAGTTCATTTGCTGCTTTTCGTTTTTGTGTAGGATGAATATAAGTATTTATTATTATAACCTCTTGAGTATGTTGTTGTAGTGTTAGCTGGGTTTTAACCGTCAGGATTCCGCTGGGGGGGGGATATGTAAAACTCTGTGGGTCTTATTGTTCCTATTGTGGCTATGGATGCCAAGATGGCAAGACCTCCTGATCTGCGTCCAAAGATAGAATTTTTGCTGGCAGGGAGAAAGCATGATGTAAACCCTTGAATTTCGAATGGTTCTTCCTCCCAAGTTTCTTGGAGGAGCAGGAGGTCGAATTGGTTTAGGTACTGCAGGAATTCAGGGTCGTGTCTTTTGCTTGCCAGGCCGTTGATATTCCAAATACAAATTTTTATTTGTTTGACTTTTTCTGTAGTGCTCTCAGTGTTCAGAACCCTTTGTCAATTTGGAATAGCTGTATTAATAGTTCGCTGGATCAATGGCAGCTTTTGGGTGAAGATTGGTGGGTTTTGGTCATTTTGTAGGAGTTCCTGACCATTGACCGTTGTTGCCCCAAGTTTGAGAGAATGTGAATGCTCAAGTACAGAGATACAGTGCAAATATGGGTTTTCAAGCAGGTGAGCGAACTAATAATCAAAATGTGTGAATGGTTTCACAATACTGGTTGCAGTGCCAGGAGAGTGATTCTGATACATCTCAATGACGGTGCCTGAGGAGGGAGGAAGAGTGCATGCTTGGCGCATCTTTGGAGGTAGATCAGTGTGGTCCCTGTGTGGATGGAGAAGTTAAAGGAAATGTAATTGCATTTCTTGTAGACACTGGTGCTACCCGTTCCACTATGAGAACTGTGGAAATCCCTAACCTATCCCTCTCTGGTGATACTATACAAGTCGTAGGTTTTTCAAATAAACTAATCAGAACTCCAGTGACCAAACCAATGAAAGTACACATTGGAGATTTTGAGGACTTACATCGTTTTGTGGTGTGTGATACAAATCCAGTTAACTTTTTAGGTAGAGATTTGCTTTGTAAGATGAACTGCACCATCTTTTGTACACCGGATGGTATAGCATTTCATACACAGGATGAAGACGTGGTATTTAAAATGATGATGGTGAAGCAAGGGACAGAAGTGAATGATCTATATTGTTTATTTACAACAAAGGATTTGCCTATTGAATTGAGAGACACAGGGATGACTGATGTGTGGGATTTTTCAAGGATTGATGAAAGGAGTTGATCCGATTCAGATTTCAGTCAAACAAGGTGCAGAAGTTCCAAAAACGCCTTAATACAAAAGTCCTGAGACCATTGCAGGAGTAACTCCTGTAATTTAATTAATTATTGAACAGGGTATTTTTAGAGAGATACTAGGGAGTCCTTGTTATTCACCCTATTATGGGTATTAGAAACTCAGTGGTAAGTACAGAATAGTTCAAGACCTAAGGAAAATTAATAAGATAGTAATACCTTGTTGCCCAATAGTGCCAAACCCAGCAGTGATTCTCTACCAAATTCCTTGTGAAGGGGAGTGTTTTTCTTTAAAAAGTGTTTAGAGTCATTGGTAATGCCAGAAGACTCGGTTTTGGTGCAAGCGAGCTGGCCATACGTTAGATGGCATTTTTGCCAATAACATAGAGCTGGAGTTGGCCAGTATTACCCCTCTTCCCTGGTCTGATCATAAAGCAATCCATTTTTTTATTAAGTCAGGCTTACAACACCTCTACTCCGAGTAAAATCAATAAAGGTAAAGACCAGACCATGGTCTAAGGTTCATGCCGATAGTTTAATCGCCGCACTCGGCCAGTCCCATCTTTCACTTAGTAAGGACAACTCAGAGGCGGTTCAAGTCTTCAACAAGTGGCTGGCGGCAGCAGTTGACGTGGTAGCTCCTGAAAAGCTGCTAGCTGTCAGAAGAGCTAAGCCGTCCGCTACCTGGTATAGTCTGGAACTTTAAACCCTAAAGATAGCCTGCAGAAAGGCGGAGCGCCTCTGGAGGGTGGACTATAGCTCTGAGAATAAAACCAGGTACAACTGTGCCCTTTTACATTATAGGAATGCAATAATTGCCGCAAAAAGTTCATTTTATGCAACTAGGATTATGGGAGCAGGGAACTCGACTAAAGAGCTTTTTAAAACAATTACTGTACTTTCTAAACCATCTCAGGTTAACACATTTCAGCCTGAAGGTCCAACTAATTTATAAAGAACTTCTGAATACTCACCCTAGCCCAGAGACGCAAGGATTAACAGAGTTTCGACTCATCCTAGTTCGAGGAAGTTTCCATCAATAACGAGGGAAGAAACCTTTAAACTCATTACTTTAATTAAATCAGGTTCCCCAAAAGACCCTTGCTCTCCGTCGATCATGCACCTTGCTGCTGACAGAATTGCAGGCGAGTTAACTCCTCTAATCAATCAAGTGCTGGAGTCTGGTGATTATCCTTCGCGTTGGAAGACAGCTACGATCAGGCCATTGCTGAAGAAGCCCACTCTAGATCCTTATGCACCTAAGAACTACCGCCCTATTGCTGCGCTACCCATGGCAGCTAAAATCTTAATCAGTTAATAGCTCACTGACGGACTACTTAAATTCCCATGATTTGCTACATGCCACCCAGCATGGTTTTCGCGCACAACACTCGACGGAATCAGCCCTGCTCATGGCAGCAGAGGAGATTTGTTGTATAGTCGATAAAGGGGGCAGGGCGATTCTTGCCCTGTTAGATTTATCGTCTGCCTTCGATACCGTGAACCACACAGTATTGATACAGAGACTGCAGGCGGTCGGAATTGAGGGCCCAGCGCTGTCCCTTCTTTCATCATTTTTGGAAGGAAGGGAGCAAAGCCTATACTGGGATGGCCTTCAGTCCGACAGTTTCCATCTCCCCTGTGGGGTTCCACAAGGCTCAGCACTGTCCCCCACACTGTTCAACATCTATGTTTCCCCTCTGGCCAGACTCATCAGGAAGCATGGTTTCACCTTAGTGTCATATGCGGACGATTCCCAGCTCATAATTTCGACAGCAATCAATCTAATGACACAGCCGTTAGATTTCATATGTGTCTGTCGGAAATTATGACCTGGATGAATGAAAGCTTCCTGAGGATCAATAAAGAAAAAACAGAGCTCATTGAGTTTGGCCAGGGGAATCCCCTGTGGAACAGTTCTGGGTGGCCTTCGAAGGCCGGTGAGTGTCTCTGCCCTGTGTCCAAGGTGAGAAACTTGGGCGTGCTGTTTGACTGTCAGTTAAATTTCTCGGCCCATGTGAATAGTCTTGCGTCGTCCTGTTTTTTCTTAATAAAGCGATACCAAAGGGGATGATGGACGGAGCGTTTGAGCAAATCAAACACTCACCCCCAGTCAACTGATCTGGGTTTAATCCATCATCATTCTTTAGCTCACTCCACCACCCCAGTTCAGACATGGCCATATGCAAATCAGTCTGACCCTGTACCTCATGGGAACAGTCTAGCCCGAACTGCCAAGCCATGTCTTCCCTGGACTGAAAACAAGCATCCTGCGACCGGTTTCGGGTTCATAACCCTCATCAGCCGGGCTATCTTGAATCCAGTGGCAAAGTGAGCAAGGGACACACGTCTGGGCATACCCTGCCAACTTAGGGCGAACAAAGCGATACCAAAGGGGATGATGGACAGAGCATTTGAGCAAATCAAACACTCACCTCCAGTCAACTGATCTGGGTTTAATTCATCATCATTCTTTAGCTCACTCCACCACCCCAGTTCAGACATTGCCATATGCAAATCAGATCTCTGTACTGGGGTGAATGTATGACATTGTTCTACATTCTGTCCATCAACTGTTGTTTTTGCATTTGTCACCCCGATTGGGACGGGTATGCCTAGACGTAGGTCCTGTGCTCTCCATGCCACTGGAATAAAGCTATCCTGGCTGAAGAAGGGTGAAACCCCGAAACCGGTCCTAGGATGCTTGTTTCCAGTCCAGGGAGGACCTGGCTTGGCAGTTCGGGCTGGACTGTTCCCATGAGGCACAGGGTCAAGACTGATTTGCAAATGGCTGGGTTCAAACTGGAACGGCATGGTGAGCAAAAAAACGATGGATTTAGGCCCAGATCTCTGTACTGGGGTGAATGTATGACATTGTTCTGCATGCTGTCCATCAACTGTTGTTTTTGCATTTGTCACCCCGAGTGGGACGAGTATGCCGAGATGTAGGTTCCATGCTCTCCATGCCACTGGAATCAAGCTATCCTGTCTGAAGAGGGGTGAAACCCCGAAACCAGTCCTAGGATGCTTGCTTCCAGTCCAGGGAGGACCTGGCTTGGCAGTTCGGGCTGGACTGTTCCCATGAGGCACAGGGTCAAGACTGATTTGCATATGGCTGGGTTCAAACTGGAACGGCATGGTGAGCAAAAAAACGATGGATTTAGGCCCAGATCTCTGTACTGGGGTGAATGTATGACTTTGTTCTGCATTCTGTGCATCAACTGTTGTTTTTGCATTTGTCACCCCGAGTGGGACGGGTATGCCTAGACGTAGGTCCCGTGCTCTCCATGCCACTGGAATCAAGCTATCCTGGCTGAAGAAGGGTGAAACCCCGAAACCGGTCCTAGGATTCTTGTTTCCAGTTCAGGGAGGACCTGGCTTGGCAGTTCGGGCTGGACTGTTCCCATAAGGCACAGGGTCAAGACTGATTTGCATATGGCTGGGTTCAAACTGGAACGGCATGGTGAGCAAAAAAACGATGGCTTTAGGCCCAGATGTCTGTACTGGGGTGAATGTATGACATTGTTCTGCATTCTGTCCATCAACTGTTGTTTTTGCATTTGTCACCCCGAGTGGGACGGGTATGCCTAGACGTAGGTCCCGTGCTCTCCATGCCACTGGAATCAAGCTATCCTGGCTGAAGAGGGGTGAAACCCCGAAACCGGTCCTAGGATGCTTGTTTCCAGTCCAGGGAGGACCTGGCTTGGCAGTTCGGGCTGGACTGTTCCCATGAGGCACAGGGTCAGGACTGATTTGCATATGGCTGGGTTCAAACTGGAACGGCATGGTGAGCAAAAAACCGATGGATTTAGGCCCAGATCTCTGTACTGGGGTGAATGTATGACATTGTTCTGCATTCTGTCCATCAACTGTTGTTTTTGCATTTGTCACCCCGAGTGGGATGGGTATGCCTAGACGTAGGTCCCGTGCTCTCCATGCTACTGGAATCAAGCTATCCTGGCAGAAGAGGGGTGAAACCCCGAAACCGGTCCTAGGATGCTTGTTTCCAGTCCAGGGAGGACCTGGCTTGGCAGTTCGGGCTGGACTGTTCCCATGAGGCAAAGGGTCAAGACTGATTTGCATATGGCTGGGTTCAAACTGGAACGGCATGGTGAGCAAAAAAACAATGGATTTAGGCCCAGATCTCTGTACTGAGGTGAATGTATGACATTGTTCTGCATTCTGTCCATCAACTGTTGTTTTTGCATTTGTCACCCCGAGTGGGACAGGTATGCCTAGACGTAGGTCCCGTGCTCTCCATGCCACTGGAATCAAGCTATCCTGGCTGAAGAGGGGTAAAACCCCGAAGCCGGTCCTAGGATGCTTGTTTCCAGTCCAGGTAAGACCTGGCTTGGCAGTTTGGGCTGGACTGTTCCCATGAGGCACAGGGTCAAGACTGATTTGCATATAGCTGGGTTCAAACTGGAACAGCATGGTGAGCAAAAAAACGATGGATTTAGGCCCAGATCTCTGTACTGGGGTGAATGTATGACATTGTTCTGCATTCTGTCCATCAACTGTTGTTTTTGCACTTTTCTTAATAAAGACCTTGCGAAAGATCTTTCCTTTTATCACGCCAGAGTTACGTAAGACAGTGGTGGTGGTGCTCCTGTTGTCTAAGCTGGACTACTGTAATGCCTTACTGTTAGGGATAAACAAGGCCCAGCTGAGTAGGGTGCAGGCTTTGCAGAATGCTGCTGCAAGATTACTCCTGGATATCCCCAGAGACCAATCCGGTTCGGCGGGAATTAGAACTTTACACTGGCTCCCTGTCCAACAGCGTGTGGAATTTAAGGCCTTATGCCTGGTCCACAAAGCTGTCTTTGGGGGTGGAGCCAAGGATATCCAGAAGTTACTGACTCCCTATACCCCCAGTCGTACCCTAAGGTCCAGCACCCGGAATCTTATTCAGTTGAGTAGGAATAGGAGAGCTAGATGGGGAGGTAGAGCTTTTTCAAACTGTGCCGCTGAACTTTGGAACAAGCTCCCCTGTTCGTTAAAATTTGTAGATAACCATCAACGCTTCAGGAAAGCTTTAAAAACTTTTGTAACTGTTCTTTCATTTCTGTATTTCGTCCCCTGCACGCTGTTGTGAAGGCTCATTGTTGTTGTCTCTGTCCCCCTGTGCCCGACCCGCTCCCCGCTTCCCGCCGCCGTCCAAGCGGCCACGCCCCCTTTTTGTTCTGTGCCCTCCCCGCTCCCGCCTCCCAGCTGCCCCTCCCTCCCTCCCACTTGGCGCAGGTGAGTGTGACCTGTTCTCAGGACACCCCCGCGCCGCACGGCCACCAGCTGTGTATGTGTCCCCTGCCTCGCTGCTGCCCGCAGCCTCGCTGTGACTGCCTCTCTGTTCCCTGCCCTTCCGCCGCATTTTGAGTGCGTGTGCTTGCTTTAACTGAATTAACCTTTATTTCGTTTGGTAACTGTTCTTTCATTCCTGTATTTCGTCCCCTGCACGCTGTTGTGAAGGCTCATTGTTGTTGTCTCTGTCCCCCTGTGCCCGCCCCGCTCCCGGCTTCCCGCCGCCGTCCAAGCGGCCACGCCCCCTTTTTGTTCTGTGCCCTCCCCGCTCCTGCCTCCCAGCTGCTCCTCCCTCCCTCCCACTTGGCCATAAATGGCGACCGTGCAGCACTGGTGAGTGTGACCTGTTCTCAGGACACCCCCGCGCCGCACGGCCACCAGCTGTGTGTGTGTCCCCTGCCTCGCTGCTGCCCGCAGCCTCGCTGTGACTGCCTCTCTGTTCCCTGCCCTTCCGCTGCATTTTGAGTGTGTGTGCTTGCTTTAACTGAATTAACCTTTATTTTGTTTTGTAACTGTTCTTTCATTTCTGTATTTCGTCCCCTGCACGCTGTTGTGAAGGCTCATTGTTGTTGTCTCTGTCACCCTGTGCCCGCCCCGCTCCCCGCTTCCCGCCACCGTCCAAGCGGCCACGCCCCCTTTTTGTTCTGTGCCCTCCCCGCTCCCAGCTGCTCCTCCCTCTCTCCCACTTCGCCATAAATGGCGACCGCGCGAGCGCGCAGCGGTCACGCGCAGCGGGGGCGCCGATTGTGCACCGAAGGTGCGCCAAAGGTAAGCCCGTCTGCGCCCGTACGCGCCTGGACCGCGCCCAGTGCCAGGACCCCTGGCCCTCAGCGATGCAAGACGACCAGACAGACCTACGACGCTGCGGCCCTCAACGCACTCAATGCCGGCCGAAACCTCACCTGCTGCCGTGCTGCCCCAAGACGCACTCACGGACCCTTCACCTGCCAAGCCTGCAAGTTCTCCTGCCTCCGAACCTGCACCACGCCCGCCAAGCCAAACTCCGGCAGCGACCTCAAGTGCATCCTTCTCAACACCCGCTCCATCCACAGACATGCCGTAGAACTCTGGAACCTCCTCGACACAACAGCACCAGACATCACCTTCCTCACTGAAACATGGATGAACGCCTCCTCAGCCCCCGACATCGCCATCGCCATCCCGGATGGATACAAGATCATCAGGAGGGACCGCATCAACCAGACCGGAGGAGGCATCGCCATCATCCACAAGAACACCATCCGCATCACGACCGACGCCGACGATACCCTCGCCACCGCCGAACACCTCCACTTCCAGATTCACACCGACCCAAAGACGACCCTCAGAGGCACCCTCATCTACCGACCCCCGGGACCACGCACGCAATTCAGCGAAGACATCACGGACTTCATCAGCCCACACGCCCTCCCCTCCGCCGACTACATCCTCCTAGGGGACCTCAACTTCCAGCTGGAGAACAACAAGGACCGCAACACCGCCACCCTGCTGGACAACCTCGCCAACCTCGGCCTCAAGCAACTGGTCAACACCCCCACCCACTATGCCGGCCACACGCTTGATCCTGTCTTCATATCCAGCAAGCACATCAGCTTCAGCCACTCCACCGAACTCCACTGGACTGACCACAGCTGCGTCCACTTCAGATTCAGGAAGACCACAACCCACCACCACCCGCAACAGGTTCCTCACAGAAGCTGGAACAAGATCACCGCCGACCAGCTCACCACCTCCCTCAGCCAGAACCCACCCGCCAGCACATCAGACGTCAACGAAGCAGCCCGCAACTTCACGCAGTGGCTGACCGCCTGCGCCGATGACCTTGCACCATTGAAGAACCCTCCCAGCAGACCCAGAAGCAAGAAAGCCCCCTGGTTCACCGACGAACTCAAAGAATCCAAGAAGACCTGCCGCACCCTCGAGAAAGCCTGGCTCCATGACCGGACCACGGACAACATGACCACCCTCAAACACGCCACCCGCAAGCACCACAAGCTCATCCGCACCACCAAGAAGAAATCACTGAAGGAGCGACTGGACAACAACGCCCACGATAGAAAGGAACTATTCAGCATCGTCAAGGAGTTCTCCAACCCCAGCACCGGCAAAGACGACATCACCCCTTCCCAAGATCTCTGCGACTCCCTCGCCTCGTTCTTCCACCGCAAGATTGCCGACATCCACAACAGTTTCGGCGCACCCTCCACGCACCCAACCACCGAACCAACGAACACCACCACCACCCTCCGAACCTGGACCACAGTAACCACCGAAGACACAGCCCGCACGATGAACACCATCCACTCCGGCTCTCCTACCGACCCCTGCCCCCACCACGTCTTCAACAAGGCCTTCTCCACCATCGCACCCCAAGTCCGGGACATCATCAACACCTCCTTCTACACCGCCACCTTCCCGGAGAGCTGGAAGCATGCCGAGCTCAGCGCCCTACTGAAGAAACCAACAGCGGACCCCACCGGCCTCAAAAACTTCCGACCCATCTCGCTCCTCCCTTTTCCAGCCAAAGTCATCGAGAAGATCGTGAACAAACAGCTTGCCGCCTTCCTCGAGACGAACGGATCCCTCGACCCCTCGCAGTCCGGCTTCAGAGCCAACCACAGCACCGAGACCGCCCTCATTGCAGCCACCAACGACATCCGAGCCCTGCTCGACAACGGGAAACAGCGGCACTCATCCTCCTGGAACTCTCCGCAGCATTCAACACTGTTTGCCACCGCACCCTAGTCCAACGCCTCGACAACACCGGCATCCAAGAGAAGGCACTGAAGTGGATCATCTCATTCCTCGCCGGAAGAACACAGAGAGTCCGCCTCCCCCCGTTTCGATCCGAGGCCACCGAAGTCATCTGTGGAGTCCCGCAAGGTTCATCACTCAGCCCCACCCTCTTCAACATCTACATGAGACCTCTAGCCGCCATCGCACACCAACACAACCTCAACATCATCTCCTACGCCAACGACACCCAGCTGATCCTCTCCCTCACCAGAGACCCCGACACCGCCAGAACCAGCCTACACGAAGGGATGAAAGACGTCGCCGAGTGGATGAAGAACAGTCGCCTGAAACTGAACTCAGACAAGACGGAAGTCCTCATCCTGGGACCATCACCCACCGCCTGGAACGACTCCTGGGGGCCGCCAGCCCTGGGCACCGCCCCCAAGCCAACAGACCACGCACGCAACCTGGGCTTCATCCTGGACTCCTCCCTCTCAATGACCAGACAAGTCAACGCCGTATCCTCATCATGCTTTCACACCCTTCGCATGCTTCGCAAGATCTTCCGATGGATCCCGACCGAAACCAGGAAAACGGTCACCCAGGCCCTCGTCACCAGCCGACTGGACTACGGAAACACCCTCTACGCCGGAACCACCGCCAAGCTACAGAAAAGCTCCAACGCATCCAGAACGCCACCGCCCGACTCATTCTGGACATCCCCCGACGCAGCCCCATCTCCGGCCACCTAAGGGACCTGCACTGGCTCCCCGTTGACAAGAGGATCACGTTCAGGCTCCTCACCCACGCACACAAGTCTCTCCACGACCTGGGCCCCAAGTACCTCAACGACCGCCTGACCTTCTACACACCCACCCGCCAGCTACGGTCTACCAGCCTCGCCCTCGCAACCGTACCACGCATCCGAAGAGCCACCGCCGGAAGCAGATCCTTCTCCTACCTGGCGGCCAAGACATGGAACTCCCTCCCCATCCACCTCCGGCTGACCCAGGACAACCTCGCCTTCAGGAGACAACTCAAGACCTGGCTGTTCGAGCAGTAGCGGACCCCTTCCCCCAAGCGCCTTGAGACCCTTCCGGGTGAGTAGCGCGCTATACAAATGCTGTGATTGATTGATTGATTATTTTAGGGAGCGTACGCTTAAGACTGACTCTTTTCTTCCCCATACTTACCAGTGCCAAGACGCTACGGCATACGAGCACTTTATAAACCTATATCCTATCCTATATCCTAATACATTGATGATTTACTTGTTGTATCAAAGACAAGGGAAGCATGTGTGACAGATACAATTGCTCTACTGAACTATTTGGCAGTAGGTGGGCATAAAGTGTCACCTGTGAAGTTGTAATTCTTTCAAAAAGAAGGTTTATATTTGGCCCATAAAATGTAAAAAGGAGTCAGGAAAGTATCACAAGATCGAATAACTGTGATCTTGCAAATTAATTCACCCAGAACGCAAAAAGAAGTTCGAATGTTCCTTGGGTATGGTTGGATACTGCAGACAATGGATCAGTGGCTTTTCACTGACAGCCAAGGCATTACAGAGATTGTCACATAAAGATGTGACCAATCTAATTGAGCTGGATGAAGAATGCATGAAGGCATTTGTAGAGTTGTGAGACAGCCTTTGTCGAGCACCTGCATTAGGAATGCCTGATTACAGCAAGGATTTTGCATTGTTTTGCTGTGAGAGAGATGGTTGTGCATTTTCAGCTCTAATGCAAATGCATGGAACAGCACGTTGTCCAGTGGCATATTTTTCAGCAACACCAGATTTAGTGGCTGTAGCATTACCAGAATGTTTGGAAGCAGTTGCTGCTACCTGTGTGAGTTTGGAACAGAGTGGATCGATTGTAATTGGACATTCATTGAGGGTGTATGTGACGCATTCTGTTTAGATCTTGTTGACACGGACTAGAATATAACATCTTACAAATAGTCGGTTAACAAGATATGAGAGAGTGATTCTGGAAGGAGAGAATGTGACTGTGAGAAGATGCCCAAATGTTAATCCAGCTACTTTATTACCAAGTCCAAGTTGTGAGGAAGTGGCGGATGAAGCTGATCATGATTGTCTGGATGTAACTGAACTGTGTACAAAGCCAAGACCTGATATAAAAGACACATCATTGGCTGAATCAGATTCCATAATGTTTGTGGATGAATTTTGTCTGAGACATGATAAGGGTACTTTGCGGGCTTCATATGCAGTCCGTACAGTGGCCATGGTTCTTGAAGCTTCATGCTTGAAAGGAGTAAGTTCTGCACAAATGTCTGAGCTGGTTGCATTGACCAGAACATGCATGATTGGCAAAAATCTGAGAATAACCATATTTACTGAGAGTCAATGTGGTTTTGGAGCTGTGCATGACTTTGGACAATTGTGGGTGCAATGTCAATTTCTGACATCATCTGGCTCACCAATTCGGAATAGTAACTACGTTAAAGAGTTGCTAGTTGCACTATAGTTGCCCAAAGAGATTAAAGTTGTGAATTGTTCAGCACACAAATCTGAAAATGACTATGTAACGAAAGGAAATTGTTACGCAGATCAAGTAGCACGATTTTGTGCTCAAAATTCAATTTCAAATAAGAAAGATATGCAGAAATCTGATACAAATTGTCATCTGATGTTTTCTTCTGTGGAGACATGGGAAGAAATTAGACAGTTGCAAGAAGAAGCTAGTGAGGAAGTAAAAGACATTTGGATCAAGGCAGGTTGTTCACGTAGGGTTGAAGATGAAGTGAAGGTTTACACTGATGGAAGGCCAATAATGCCAGACAGCCTGTTGTCACAAATTGCAAGAATGTACCATGCTTTAACACATGTAGGAAGAGATGCGATGATTAGGCTATTTAAGCAAACATGGTATGATACGAAGTTCAGGGTCATTGCAGAAAGTCTTTGTCAGAGGTGCATAACTTGCCAGCAGCAGAATGCAGGGAGAAAAACTTTTGTCAGTTGGCAATGAATTGGAAAAGCAGCAGGTCCATTTACTAGACTGCAGGCAGACTTTATTGAATTGACTCCATGTAATAGATTAAAATATGTGTTGGTAGTGGTTTGTTTGTTCTCTCTTTGGGTAAAAGCTTATCCAACAAGACCAAATGATAGTCTAACTGTTGTTAAATTGCTACTGAGAGAGATAATTCCACGTTTTGGATTTCCATGCTCTTTAGAAACTGATAGAGGTACACATTTTAATAATGAAATACTTTGGATGATTTGTGGACCATTGCAAATTGAGCAAAAATTACTTTGTGCCCATTGACCAGAAGCTTCAGGTGTGGTCAAACAGATCAATGATACAATTAAGTCAAGACTTTCAAAGGCGTGTGCATCCACCGCACAAAATGACCAGATGCTTTACCTTTAGTTCTGGTGAGGTTGAGAAGTATTCCTGTTATTAAGACTGGATGATTGCCCCACTAAGTGATTATGGGCAGAGCAATGAGACAGCCAATAGTTCCAGCAAATCAACTGATGAATATAACTGATGATCTAGTGCTCGATCGCTGGAAAGGATTGGCTGATGTGGTGCGTTCTGTGTCTCATCGAGTTGGAGAAGTTGCAACCACAACACAGCAAGAACAAGCACATGACCTAAGCCCAGGAGAGTGGGTCCTGGTGAAGAAACAGGTAAGGAAGTCATGTTTGGAGCCACGTTGGCATGGACCATACCAAGTGATACTGGTGACAATGACAGCAGTGAAGTGTGGTGGCTTACCAAATTGGATTCATGCAAGCCACACAACAAGAGTCCCAAGTCCACTTGAGAGAACAGAAACGAATGAAAGTGATCAAGAACAGACTGAAGGCCAAAGAGAGTCTGAACATAGTCGAATAAAGTGGGCACCAGTTACTGGGTCTCGTGAGACTATTGTCAATATCAATTCAGAAGAGAGTTTGATTCAAGAGAAAGTACAAACAAGAAAGGAAGCAAACAAAAGAAGTTTGCAATCGAGTCTTGAATCTGGTGACTCTGTGCAAGTGAAAAAGCTTGAAAAGGAGACATATGGCCATAGGGAGTGAAAAGACTGAAATACACTCTCAATAAGAAAGTTCCAAATACAATAATAGAAGTATGAGCCAGACAGAACAGAATGATGCAGAGGAAGATACAATTAGGAGAACAAAAAAGAGCAAGAGTTCCGAATAAGAAGCACACAGCACCTGAATGGACATATGCAGTGACTGAAGAAGTTAAAACTATAGATCATTGTGAGGAAAAGACAGATACAGAATCAAGCCAAAAAAAATGATTACGAGCTGCACTAAATGAACTGTATTAAAATTAAGGGTGCAGAAGATTGAAAAGGCTGATGTGTAAAGTGCAGAAAATAATTCTGGAACACAGTTCAAGGCTGTTGAGAAAGAAAAAAAAATATATATATATATATATATATAGAGGGAAGGCAAGAAGGCTTAAAGAAGTGCTTGGTCACACTACACATTTTTACATAGTGCTTGGATACACTACACATTTTGACATATGTTTACATTTTTTTTTTTTTTTTTTAGTTTTTGATTTTTTCCAGAAAATGGCAAAGTTTCAAGAGACTGGATATCAAAATCGAAGTTTAAAACATAGATGTATTCATGCTTGCTTTATAAGCATCTTACTAATAATGTTTGTTTGGTTAATATTAGTTGTTCTTGTGCCTAATTTTATGTATCCTACTAAGAATAATATTACCACCTGAATAACCACAACCTAATTAATGTTACGGAAATTGCCGCAATTACAAAAGATAATGCCCCCCCTGAACCGACATTTAGAGGGAGGGGCTGCTCATCCTCATTCGATTATGTCTTTGTCTCCCCATCTTAGAAGCTAGCCTGCTTAAAGCCAAAATTATGGCCACAACCTTTGGTGACCACTACTCAATACAAATATCATTACGAGTGTCCCCAATCCCAATGCCCCAGACAGAATGTGGTGCTAGGGATCGTTCACCATCTACAGATAACCTTAGACTGGTATGGCGAGGCGTTGATAACGCTGACCTATTCAGTTCTATGGTTAGGGAAAACATGAATCTTATTAACATCTGTTTGGAGGCTCTGGACCCACATCCCGAGGCTATTACTGCCTTCACCAAACTTTGTGGAGCCATTAAATCCTTGCTGTCCAAACCTATTCCCACAGTACAGCGTGAACCTAAATGGTTCAATCGGGAGTGCTCAATTGCCAACAAGAAGCTCCGCAAGGCCCTATCTCAAAACCCAAGGTGTAATGAACTGGTCAAATCCTTAAGGTTGATATATAAGCGGGCTATTGCTAATAGGAAGGAACAGTTACTAAGTGAGCACTGGGATGTGCTCATTAATGCTGCTAGTCAAAACAATGGGAATATATTTTGGACTGCCATTTAAAGAGCTAAGATCAATGGGGCAACCATTAACTCCCATTAGCTGCAACATAATGAGTGCTACCTGGGAAAGTCACTTTTCGGCAATTTACCAAGCGCCTGCTTATGAATTCGATCCTTTTAATAACAGGGTGCGATCCGGAGTTCCAATATCAATAAATGAGGTTGAGGAGGCTATCCGCCAGAGTGCGGGTAATAAAGCCCCAGGCCCCGATGGTTTGCCCATTGATCTTATTAAACATAAACCTGATTTTTGGGCGGGGCTGCTGTTAAATATTTTTAATAGCTTAACTAATGCCCCTTTGCCAAAGACATGGTCTACTACTACCATTGTTCCAATTTTTAAAAAGGGTGATCGCACACAACCTAGCTGCTACCGGCCGATGTCCCTCATAGATAACACCCTTAAAATTTTAGGCAGAGTTTTATATACAAAAAATGTAACCTGGTCAGAGGATAATCACATTTTAGAACAATGCCAATTAGGCTTTAGGGGTAAAGTTGGCACAAACGAGCAATGTCTCAATCTAACCTGATTATAGGGAAGTACACTATTGCACAGCACTCTCCAATTTATTTAGCTTTTATGGACCTGACCTCAGCTTTTGATTTTGTTAACAGGTCCCGTTTATGGTCCATCCTCTTAGAATATGGCTTGGACGAGGCCCTCGTTCAATTTTTGGCCTACCTTCATACGGACCTGAAAGCGCGGGTCAGCATTGGTAGTAGGGGAGAAGTGTCCAATGACATCAGTGTAGGTAGAGGGATCAGACAAGGGTGTGTTCTGGCCCCCTCCATTTAAATATTTATATAAATAATCTATATAAATCACTGATTACACTAACCAATGATGTCCCGGGAATTAAAGGCAAAACTCTCCCGGTGCTTTTATAGGCAGATGATGCGGTTTAAATTGGTCGCACACCAAATGCACTACGCACTTTAGTTCGAGGATTTACAGATTTTGTGACCGGTCTAGATTTATGTACAAATTTTAAGAAATCTTTCTTAATGCCTTGTGGGCCAAGGAAATGTCCCTTAAATCTTAATTCTGTGGGTAACCAAAAATTAAACTGCACTGTTACTTTCCCTTATTTGGGGATGGTCTTCGCTGCGAACGGTACCTGGTGTGAACACCTGGCATATTGCAAAAATAAGTTCTCGAGGGCCTTAAACTCAATCCTCAGTCTCCCCCATCCTAAAAGTTCGGGGGCAATTCCAGCTATTTTAACGATCTTTAAGACCCAGTGTGTACCAATAGCTACCCATGGGGCAGAGGTATGGGGCATTGCCAAAGGTTCCTGCGTCCAATTAGAGGAAAATAGATTTTGCAGAAAACTCTTGGGCACCCCAATCTCCACCCTCCTGTATATATGCCACAGTGAACTGAAATTAGGATACATCAAAGACATCATAAGGGCCCACCCTGCACTATTCTGGCTAGCCACAATGAAGAACCCCGAAGCAACCCTTACAAGGGATATAATAGATGATTGTCTTCAATGTGAGAAAGGGATGGATATTCCTTGGCTTGCTGGGGTAGCTAAGAATCTGGAAAGCACCAATCTTGGTAGACAGTTTTTTAATCCGAACACAGCTGCAGCAAACACTTTATAGCGCAGAAAGACTAGAGAGGGAATCTAAGAAACAAACTGTCGCAAAATTTATACCCATTGAGTACCCTGAGCATTGTTTACCAAGTTACATCGCATTACCGATGTCCCAATGGGAGAGAGGCCTTCTCTTCCATCTAAGAGCTGGGACAGTAAGATATCTGCTTTGCTTTCCCTCTGGGTATCATGCAAAACTTTACTCCCTCCCATGCCCTTGTGATGGTCACAGCGGACACAAACTTTTACACTTTTTATTCTTCTGTAAATATTATATGAAATACGCACAATGGCTGTTAATTCCATTTTTTTTTAAACTGTCACCTATCAATTTAACTGATGCTCTTGACTGTATACTTAAATTGGATAACGTTGACTTGATCTTGCGCATTGCCACTGTTTTTGAGAGTAGCTACAGGTGCTCGGAAATCTATGTGCGACCTCTGAAGGTATTTATATTTGTAATTTACAATATGCACTTTAGCTATGTTTACTGTATGTTGCTACATTATGAACTTGACATCGCTATTTATTTCCTAATGTGTTTTTATTTTGTACATGTTTTGCTTTTATGGATACGTTGCTATCCGAATGAAGTCTTTGGATTGGATTGGAATATTACTAATAATTTGGTGAGTGAAAAAGTAGATGTGGAAAATCTTAAAGAAGATACACAGATTAACATTGAGAATTTACCAAGTGATAATATATTTCACTAGGATAACTTGATTATTGATTTCTCATTAAATGTTTTTACTAAATTATTGTGTGAGTATGTAGACACTATGGATGTGAGAGGTTTTTACGTGTGCATGCAATTACCTTTGTCTGTGTCCGAGAGGGTGACTGATCATCACCTACCTTTAACATATTTTTATTTTAATTTGCAGAGTTTTATATAGCTCTGGCTAGGCCCGAAGGTATCGGAGCGCTTTACAACAGGGGGAAAAACACACAGTTTAGCAGTAGTATACAAATTGATTCCTGGCGCATCGGAAGTCTTGGTGCGCTGAGCAGCATTGAAGGCACGGAAGACACAGATTGTTGCAATAATAAGCGCGGTAAACAACATTGAGGGCAAATAAGACATTGAATGTAGCACTAGTAAGGGATGTATGACGTTACAACGCATGCTATTACAACGCATACCTTTACAACGCATTTTTTACAACGCAAGTACTACTACAACGCATTACTTTACAACGAAGACTTTTACAACGCAAAACCTATTAAAATACTGAAAAGTGCTGTTACAACGAAATCTATTACAACGCATACCATTACAACGCGATTTTTTTTTTTTAAATTAAAAGTACAATAAAATCTGGCACGGGATGCAGGGAAATTAGGGGTTTTAGGGTGGGGAAGTGTATTAAAACGTGGAGAAAAACTGTGCGTAAATCTACTGAAATGCATTACCAAATTAATACTCGAGTATTAAAATTAATACTCGAGTATTAAAATTAGTACTCCAAATCCCCCATAAAATTCCGTTTTCACACATTTCAAAGTTTTACAAAAAGAACGAAAAGTTTAAAAACAGTACATACACATTTTTATCATGATTAGATCAGAAAATAAGTAAACAAAGTAAAACATAAGACACATACACATAGGCGCCATTTTAACCATCTCACTTGTAAAACTTGTCCTATAACAGTTTCTATGAAAACAATACCAAAAGACATGTTCCAAAATGGATGCCAAAACGGAGCAAATAAATGAAAACAATACATTTTTAAAAGCATTTTTAAATTAACATTTTCCACAGTAAAACAAAGTATTTAAAAAAACACAACGAACGCAGTTTTTAAAAAAATTAATAGTGACACTGACTAAAACTTATAAATACCAGGAAGACACCATTTTGCAATCAGTTGATTATCAACTACCAGAGAGACCAGTCGTCAAAAGCTGACCCTCTGTCACCTCCAATGCGACCTCCTCAGAGAGAGCACGAAATTCGATCGGATAAGCATTATAAGACAGCAACTACTAGTAAGTCATTACAATATTTTTAAACCCTGGTTTTGCGTAAAATATGTTTACTTAATAAAAAAAATGTATTTATAAAATTCTTAATAATAACTTTTAAAATGTACTGTTTCTAATTTCTTATCACTAAAAATATACACCAACTTAAAACAAGTATTTTCTTTTCCAAAAACAGAAACTTGCAATATATTGAGAATCAACAATTGGTGTACCTAATTTAGCATCACCACCACGTAATCGACTCACCTTTACTATTGTGAAGGTACATGTAATTTATTTTTAATTGTTTTACTTTTAAAATATATTTTTAAAATTAACTAAAGTGATGTATGGCAAAGGGGATTTTTTTTTTACCTCATTCTCACTACATCATAAACGAAAATATACCATGATGCAGGAGTAACAATTACTAATAAGACTTCAGTTGGGTACTACATCTAAAAAAGCGATTCTTGTTACTGGGGTAACTATTACTATTCTAAGTCCTAGAATGTGTTCAGCATTACCGTACTTGAGTGATAGCATCGGTGTAACCAATATTTTTTTTTTCCACAAATGCATTCAATGTGTATTATGTTTTCCTTAACCAATTGTTACTCATACTCATTTGTCAAATATCATATTGGTTAAAAATTGTTTTTTTTTTTAACCAACTTTGACTAAGGAGCATTAATTTATTAAACATTTATTTATTTCCAGAGTACATCTGTAACCAAAAAAAAAACTTTATCCTGCTGCAAGCATTACCTTAAAGGCACGAGAACAAACAACAACTGAAATAGGTATTTTACATTATCAGTGTTATTTTTTCTTCAAATTCTTAATAATTCCTTTTGCAATTATTACTCCTCTAAAGTGCCGAATTTGGGAAAGTCATGGATAGTGTAGAGTTGCAATTTACTATTCCTACTCCAGGAAGATGCAGCAGTAGGGAGAGTTTTGTATGGTGTAGGGGTATATTTTTCTATTTCAACTCCAGGAAGGTGCAGTGGTTAGTAAAGTGTTTTGTAGTATTAGTTATATTGTATGTCATCATTTTTTAAAAGTTAATCAGATTTTACATTTCAAACCAACGTTAAGTTACTTTATTTCCTCTTTTTTTTTCAAAAGACAACAGTTTGTTTCGTTGCTGAAAGATTCTTTCCATCACATACGTTAAATCTCGAGCCAACAGGCCAAATCAACTTTAGAAGCCTCACCAAGAAAAGCAATTTCAAAAAAACAAGGTATTAATATTCAGCATGGTTTCTTATCCTTCAATATATTAGACTAACCATTTCATTGTTAATGTAAAAAAAAAACCAATATAATTATAGAAAGAGTTGCAGAATTAAGCATTTTATTGCATGACTAAAGGTTGGTGCAGCATTTGGGAAAGTGTTATGTACTATAAGTTAAAATGATTATAATTTTTTTTTTAATTATTGTAAATTCGCATTTCTCTACATCGTTCAATTTTTTCTTTTTTTCCATTTTTCACTTTTCCAGACATTTGTTTTTCTATTTTAAATCCAATCAAAACATAACTGTGTACTCCAGCCTACACGCCATTCCCACTTAAGAAGAGTCACCAAGACAAGCAATTTCGAAAAAACAAGGTATTTTTATCCAACATTATAAGGTGAAGCAGTAGTAAAAATGTAGCATGGTGTAGGGGTGCAATTTACTATTCCAACTCCAGGAAGGTGCAGCAGCAGGGAAAGTGTTGGATGGTGTAGGGGTGCAATTTACTATTCCAACTCCAGGAAGGTGCATCAGTAGGGAAAGTGTTTGATGGTGTAGGGGTGCAATTTACTATTCTAACTCCTGGAAGGCGCATCAGCAGGGAAAGTGTTGGATGGTGTAGGGGTGCAATTTTCTATTCTAACTCCAGGAAGGTGCAGCAGCAGGGAAAGTGATGGATGGTGTAGGGGTGCAATTTACTATTCTAACTCCAGGAAGGTGCAGCAGTAGGGAAAGTGTTGGATGGTGTAGGGGTAACAATTACTATTCTAACTCCAGGAAGGTGCAGCAGTAGGGAAAGTGTTGGATGGTGTAGGGGTGCAATTTACTATTCTAACTCTAGGAAGGTGCAGCAGCAGGGAAAGTGATGGATGGTGTAGGGGTGCAATTTACTATTCTAACTCCAGGAAGGTGCAGCAGCAGGGAAAGTGTTGGATGGTGTAGGGGTAACAATTACTATTCTAACTCTAGGAAGGTGCAGCAGTAGGGAAAGTGTTGGATGGTGTAGGGGTGCAATTTACTATTCTAACTCTAGGAAGGTGCAGCAGTAGGGAAAGTGTTGGATGGTGTAGGGGTAACAATTACTATTATAACTCCAGGAAGGTGCAGCAGTAGGGAAAGTGTTGGATGGTGTAGGGGTGCAATTTACTATTCTAACTCCAGGAAGGTGCAACAGTAGGGAAAGTGTTGGATGGTGTAGGGGTGCAATTTACTATTCTAACTCCAGGAAGGTGCGGCAGCAGGGAAAGTGTTGGATGGTGTAGGGGTGCAATTTTCTATTCTAACTCCAGGAAGGTGCAGCAGTAGGGAAAGTGATGGATGGTGTAGGGGTGCAATTTACTATTCCAACTCCATGAAGGTGCAGCAGTAGGGAAAGTGATGGATGGTGTAGGGGTGCAATTTACTATTCCAACTCCAGGAAGGTGCATCAGTAGGGAAAGTGTTGGATGGTGTAGGGGTAACAATTACTATTCTAACTCCAGGAAGGTGCAGCAGTAGGGAAAGTGTTGGATGGTGTAGGGGTGCAATTTACTATTCTAACTCTAGGAAGGTGCAGCAGTAGGGAAATTGATGGATGGTGTAGGGGTGCATTTTACTATTCCAACTCCAGGAAGGTGCATCAGTAGGGAAAGTGTTTGATGGTGTAGGGGTGCAATTTACTATTCTATCTCCAGGAAGGTGCATCAGTAGGAAAAGTGTTTGATGGTGTAGGGGTGCAATTTTCTATTCCTACTCCAGGAAGGTGCAGCAGTAGGGAAAGTGATGGATGGTGTAGGGGTGCAATTTACTATTCTAACTCCAGGAAGGTGCAGCAGTATGGAAAGTGATGGATGGTGTAGGGGTGCAATTTACTATTCTAACTCCATGAAGGTGCAGCAGTAGGGAAAGTGATGGATGGTGTAGGGGTACAATTTACTATTCTAACTCCAGGAAGGTGCAGCAGTAGGGAAAGTGTTGGATGGTGTAGGGGTAACAATTACTATTCTAACTCCAGGAAGGTGCAGCAGTAGGGAAAGTGTTGGATGGTGTAGGGGTGCAATTTACTATTCTAACTCCAGGAAGGTGCAGCAGTATGGAAAGTGATGGATGGTGTAGGGGTGCAATTTACTATTCTAACTCCATGAAGGTGCAGCAGTAGGGAAAGTGATGGATGGTGTAGGGGTACAATTTACTATTCTAACTCCAGGAAGGTGCAGCAGTAGGGAAAGTGTTGGATGGTGTAGGGGTAACAATTACTATTCTAACTCCAGGAAGGTGCAGCAGTAGGGAAAGTGCTGGATGGTGTAGGGGTGCAATTTACTATTCTAACTCCAGGAAGGTGCAGCAGTAGGGAAAGTGATGGATGGTGTAGGGGTGCAATTTACTATTCTAACTCCAGGAAGTTGCATCAGTGGGGAAAGTGTTGGATAGTGTAGGGGTGCAATTTACTATTCTACCTCCTGGAAGTTGCAGCAGTAGGGAAAGTTTTGGATAGTGTAAATGTTATGTTTTAGGTATTTCATTTAATTTTTCAGGCTAATTTTTTTTTCTTCTCTTCTCTTTTCAGATAATGTCTAGTCTGGAAGCTGCAAATTTTATTAAATCCAGGAAGGGCAAAAATTTATTAAACCATGGTGGATACATATATAGTAAGGAAAGAATAAGTTTAACTAGAAATCATTGGAGGTGTGTGCAATACTACACTACCCATTGCAGTGGCAGAGCGGTTACTGTTGATAATTTAGTTGTGAAAACCACAGAACATAACCACTCTGCCTCTGCAATGGAGGTAGAGATTAGAGAAACAATAAACGAAATGAAAGCTATTGCAAGCACCTCCAATGATTCTACAGGATCCATTTTAAGAGAGGTTGCACAGCATGTCCCCAGTCATGTTGCTAGTAACATGCCTATAATTCCTAATTTGAGAAGAATTATTCAGAGACAAAAGCAGGCAAGTAACATTCAATTATCTACACCACATTCTTTCTCTGACATTAGAATTCCACATGATCTTTCTATTTCTTTTTCTGATGAACCTTTCCTTCTGCATGACAACGAAAACCCTCAGAAACGAATTCTCATTTTTAGTACCCCACGTAACCTTGCTAAGTTAGAAAGTAGTGAAATTTGGATGATGGATGGGACGTTTAAAAGTACACCCCATCCTTTCACTCAAATTTACACTATACATGCTAAAATTAACAATAGTGTAATTCCCTTAGTTTATAGTTTGCTACCTGATAAGACTTCTGCAACATACACTGAACTTTTATCAGTGATTAAAAGTAAAACATCTTCAAGTCCTCGAAAAATAATTATTGATTTTGAATTGAGCATGATCAATGTGATCACTAAAACGTACACTGATACCCAAATTCAGGGATGTTTTTTTCATTTTTCGCAGGCATTTTGGCGTAAATTACAGAAAACATCCCTAGTTGCAGAATATTCTCGGGATAGCAAACTACAATTTGAACTAAAAAAATTAACTGCACTTTGTTTTGTTCCTCCCGATAGTGTGGACGAGTACTACACTGCAATTATAGAATCTGTTTATTATACGAGTAACGAAGAAAAATTGGCACCCATTCTAAATTATTTCGAGGACACATGGATTGGACACCTAAGCAGATCGGGTCGCAGGAGGAAGCCACGATTCCATGTGGAGTGGTGGAACTGCTACACGAGTTGTTTAGAGGGAGAAGCAAAAACAAACAATGCCATTGAGGGATGGCATAACTCCTTCAACCACACAATTGGCAAACCACATCCAAACTTCTACTCTTTTTTGGAAACTTTGAAGAAGGAGCAAAGTTTCCAAGAAATGAGAATAGCAAAAACACTCGCAGGTAGTCTAAACCCACGAGTAACAGTCAAAACAAGGGAAATGTCTGAGAGACTATTGGCAATTCTACAACAATTTTCGTTGTGTGTGGCTATAGACTACCTGGAAAATCTTTCTAACATTCTTTCTTTCTAAAATAATTTTTTAACTTACTTTCCTGCTTTGCTTCCAAATTTAATATTTTTCAAATTACAATTGGTATACAAAGTTTTTTTCTAAAAACTTTTTCAAACAAACAAGTCGGGTCATTTTTTTTTGTCAAACAAATCTTCATTTCTAGCAAAAACTACCAATGTGTACAAATTTACTGTCCCATAGTATTCGAACAATTTTTCAACATCGGAACTCCATTAATATAATTACCGATAACTTCCATTTTAATTTCCGTCCTAAGAAATCACCAAAACTCAAACATATCTAAATTCTACAACTCAAGCCATAATCCAAAGTGCACATTGCTGCTTATTCACCATTTTTTTATCAATCTTTAATTTCCAAAATGTACAAGTGCGCTACTTTTTTCCACTTAGAAATGAAGATCGACATTACTTTTTTTTCTTCCTAAGTAAAGAAATAAACTTTCTAAACAGTAACTTTAAATTTTTTAACAGTTACATACTTTTTTTAAATAAAAAAAAAACTTTTCGCGACCCGACATAGGCATACATTAATGACATTAATGTGGACATGTTTATAAACATTTAAGACATCAATTAGTTTTCCCGCAACCTCTCCTTATTCTTTCCTCACTATATATGTATCCCTTTTAAAGGTTTAATCTATAATTTCAACTGAAAATATTTTCTACCTGGACGCAGATCAGCTTCCTGCTGCTTCCTCCTCCGATGCTCTGCAAAATGGCACATTACGTCGACGCTCACGTCATTACGTCATCGCGTGCATCAAAATTTATAACGGACTACTTTATTTAACTAATCTGTAAATAAATGTTTATAAATGTAATTAAAATATTTATATGTTTTATAAAAAATGTTACTTACATTGCAAAATTAAACAAAAATATGGTTTATTTTTTCATGATTTTTCTATAAATAAATATTTTGAAAACATTATTTGTTTACTGTTATTATTTATTAAAAAGTAATTTAAACTTTAAAATTGTAACTAGTTAAATGTAAATTTACTAAATGTGTTCCTTACCTCGACTCTATTGTCTTTTCCCTTCAAAACTTCCTCTTTCTTCTCTTTCTGATCCTTCTTTTCTTGTTCCGCGGGTTGTATATTCTGAAGCTGCCAAAATAAATGAAGGACAAATAAGCACATAGACTTCAATGCAAAAGCGTGGGAATTTTTTTTTTAAAAGTAAGTACTTTTTTTCCTTCTCTTTTTTTTTAGCTATTAGTATTTTTAAAATGCATTTCTTATTACTCTTATAATATTTAAATTATTTTCTTATTTTTTTATTTTTTTTAAAAATTTCTCTTATTTTTTTTTAAAATAGTCAAAAAGTACATTTCCTTTTTTTGGAAAAAAATTATACTTTATTTTAGAAACTTAAAAATACTCTAGTATTAATCTTTCTTAATACTTATATTTTTTTACAATACTCAAGTATTAATATTTTTATAAAGTACTCAAAATTTATTTTTTTATTAAATTTAAACTATACTCTTTGTTTTTTTTAAAAATACTCAAGTACTAAATTAAAGTCAAAAAAATACACTTTAAAATTTTAAAAATACTCAAGTATTAATATTTAGTTACTCACTCTTACTTTTTTTAAATTTAAATATTAAATACTCTTTCTATTTAGAATAATTCTCAAGTATTAATTTAACTTTAAAAATACTCTTTCTATTTAGAGAAATACTCAAGTATTAATTTAACTATCAAAAAAAACATATCTATTAGACAAAATACTCAAGTATTAATATTTTTAAAAATTATATTTTATTAAAAAATAATTAATTATACAATATATATTTTTTTAAATTAAAATACCAAAATTAAAAAATGCGTTGTAATAGTTTATGCGTTGTAAAAGTACTTACCATATAACATCATGCGTTGTAAATGCATGCGTTGTAAATGCATGCGTTGTAAGGGCATTTTCAAAGAATGCGTTGTAAAAGTACTTACCATATAATAGCATGCGTTGTAAAAGCATGCGTTGTAAAAGTTTTTGCGTTGTAAAAAATGCGTTGTAATAGCATAGCGTTGTAAAAGTTGCGTTGTAAAGGTAGTTCCCCACTAGTAAGCACATAAACTCAAGCCATGCCTTCTTTAGGGAGGGGTGATAGAGGGACGAGTCCGAAAGGGTATGAGGTAGAAGTCTTAATGAGAAAGTGTCTGGGTCATGCAGCGTGCAGGCTTGAGCGTTTCGGCAACAGCTATCTGTTTGAGAGAGAACGGTTTAGGCAGAGGTCTTTGAGCTGTCTTTTGAATTGTATGAAGGAGGGGGTAGTCCTGATATGGACTGGGATGGAGTTCCAGATTTTGGGCACGTTTCCAGAGAAGGAAAAGGAAGCGTTTTTTTGTATGCGGGTTTTCCGAGGTATGTGGAGTAGGGTGTTGATGCTCCTGAGGCTCCTTGAGTTTGGAGGCCATGTAAGCGGGTTTCCCTGTGTGCAAGGCTTTGTGCGTGGGGCAGGCCTTTCTGAAGTTGGCACTCATTTCAACTGGGAGCCATTTTAGCTCTCTGAGTGCGGACGAGAGGTGGTCATATTTCTTTACTCCAGTGACCATTCTGGCTGGTGCATTGAGAGTAGTTCTGAGGGGAGCTAAGTGGGATTTTGCTGTACCTGAGAGGGAAGCATTCCCGTAGTCTAGTCTCGACAGCACCAGGGATTGAGTAGCTTGTTTGAGGTCGTTGGGCGGGATTAAGGGTTTTATTTTGTTGAGTAGCTGCAGGTTGAGGAAGGCGTTCATTGCAGTGTTCTTGATGTGTTTCTGCATGTCTAGTTTTGGGTCCAGGGTGATTGCCAGCGATTTTACAGAGTCCGTCAGGGTGAGATTGCCTTTGAGAGCATCAATGGCTTTTATCCATTCAGCGATTTGGGGGTTCTCCTCTTTGTTGGAGATGAGGAGGATTTCCATTTTGTCCTTGTTGAGTTTCAGGTGATTTCGTGATAGCCGGTGTCGGACTTCTCTTGAAGTGTCATTGAGTCTGTGAATGTCATCAATGGAGGAGGTTTCAAGATAGATCTGGGTGTTGTCTGCATATAGGTGGAAGGGGATGTTTTTGGTTTTGAGAATGGAGGTGATGGGTTCCATGTAGATGTTGAACAGTTGTGGGGAGAGATCAGATCCTTGAGGGACACCCCTGTTGACGGGGTGTAGGTCAGACGAGAAGTTTAAGATTTTTATTCTTTGGGTGCGGTTCTGCAGAAAAGAGGAGAACCAGTTTAAAACCACCTCTTCTGCACCTACCCTTTCTTGCTGTAGTTTGATGAGTCAGTTTTGGTCATACGTGTCGAAGGCAGCCGATAAGTCCAGGAGCATTGGTCCGTAAGGTGAGACATGTGTAAATCGTCAATGACATTGAGGATTGCTGTCTCTGTGCTTCAGCCTTTTCTGAAGCCTGATTGATGGGGGTCTAAAAGATTAGTGCAGTCTAGGTGTTGAGTCAATTGGAGGAGAACACACCTTTCCAGGATTTTAGCTAGGGGAGGAAGATTGGAGATGGGTCTGAAGTTATTCAGATCAATAGTGTCTAAGCCCGGTTTTTTCTGTAATGGCGTGACTTGGCCAACTTTGAGGCAGTCCGGTACCACTCCGGTTCTTAGGGCACTGTTAATGATCTTGTTCCAGAGCGGGGCTAGGGAGAGTTTGAGTTTTTTGTCCAGCTGGGCCGGTATAGGATCTAAGGCGTGTGATGAGGGTTTGGAGGTGGAGATCATTTTGAGTATCTCTGCTTCGGAGATGGGGTTGAAGAATTTCCAGTGTTTTGGGGGGAGCTTGGGTGTGGTGTCTTCTGTTCCTGGGTATGCGCTCTTGTAAGGGGGTTTGCGGTTGTCATCTTCATGAGAGCTCAATCTTGGTGATTTTGTCGTTGAAGAATGTTGGCGAAGTTCTCACACTGGTCTTTGGAGGCTTGAACTGAGGAGGAAGGGGGTTTGGAAGTTTGTTGTCTGATAAAGTTGAAGAGTTCCTTGGGCCTATTTTTGCAGAAGAAGGAAGTCTTTTTGTTCTTGATGTGTTTTTTGTACTTCCTGCGTATTGATTTGAGCTGGTTGCGGACGATTGTGGATGGGTTGTTCTGCCAGAGTCTTCCTGCGGCTCTTAGCTGTCTTCTTTTGGAGTTTATGTCTGTGTTAAACCAGGATCTAGATGGGATGCTTCTGGTTCTTTTTATTTTCAGTGGCGATATTTCATCTAGAATGTCTGTCATAGATGTGTTGTAGTGAGAGGTGAGTTCTGTTGTGTTGAGAACCTCTGTGGAGGTGGGAAGAAGAGAGCTTAATCTTTCCTCCAAGTCAACCAGGGGAATCTGAGTTAGATTTCTCACCAAGTGGGGGGGGGGGTCTTGTGTAGGGGGCTGGTCTGGGATCATTTGGTTGATGTGGAATAAGGTAATGTGGTGGTCAGACCAGTCAACGGGCAGGATATGGTCAATGGTGGATGTATGATGGTACAACGCGTACCATCACAACGCGGTATGTTACATCGCGGTTTTGACAACGCAAGTCATTACATCGACTTGCGTTGGAGGGCGCTGGATTTAGGAATAGTGTGAATTACTATGCCAACTCCAGTCTACGTACAGTAGGGAAGGTGTTGGAATAGTAATTCACACTATTCCTTAGTCTAGAGCGCCCTCCAGTGCAAGTCGGTGTAACGACTTTCGTTGTAAAAACCACGATGTAACCATACCGGATGTATGACGTTACAACGCATGCTATTACAACGCATACCTTTACAACGCATTTTTTACAACACAAGTACTACTACAACGCATTACTTTACAACGAAGACTCTTACAACGCAAAACCTATTAAAATACTGAAAAGTGCTGTTACAACGAAATCTATTACAACGCATACCATTACAACGCGATTTTTTTTTTTTTTTAAATAAAAGTACAATAAAATCTGGCACGGGATGCAGGGAAATTAGGGGTTTTAGGGTGGGGAAGTGTATTAAAATGTGGAGAAAAACTGTGCGTAAATCTACTGAAACGCATTACCAAATTAATACTCGAGTATTAAAATTAATACTCGAGTATTAAAATTAATACTCAAAATCCCCCATAGAATTCCGTTTTCACACATTTCAAAGTTTTACCAAAATAACTAAAATTTTAAAAACAATACATACACATTTTTATCATAATTACATCGCAAAGTAAGTTATCAAAGTAAAACATAAGACACATACACATAGGCGCCATTTTAACCATCTCACTTGTAAAACTTGTCCTACCACAGTTTCTATGTAAACAATACCAAAAGACATGCTCCAAAATGGATGCCAAAACGGAGCAAATGAATGAAAACAATACTTTTTTAAAAGCATTTTTAAATTATCATTTTCCACAGTAAAACAAAGTATTTAAAAAAACACAACGAACGCAGTTTTTAAAAAAATTAATAGTGACACAGAGTCAAACTTATAAATACCAGGAAGACATCATTTTGCACTCAGTTGATTATCAACTACCAGAGAGACCAGACGTGAAAAGCTGACCCTCTGTCACCTCCACTGCGACCTCCTCAGAGAGAGCACGGAATTCATTCGGAAAAGCATTAAAAGACAGCAACTACTAGTAAGTAATTACAATATTTTTAAACGTTGGTTTTGCGAAAAATATTTTTACTTAACCCAAAAAATTTTTAAATAAAATTCATAATAATAACTTTTAAAATGTACTGTTTCTAATTTATTATCACAAAAATATACACCAACTTAAAACAAGTATTTTCTTTTCCAAAAACAGAAACTTGCAATATATTGAAAATCAACAATTGGTGTACCTAATTTAGCATCACCACCACGTTATCGACTGACATATACTATTGTGAAGGTAAATGTAATTTATTTGTAATTGTTTTACTTTTAAAATATTTTTTTTAAAATTAGCTAAAGTGATGTATGGCAAAGGTGTATTTTTTTTTACCTCATTCTCAGTACATCATAAACGAAAATATACCATGATGCAGAAGTAACAATTACTAATAAGACTTCAGTTGGGTACTACATCTGAAAAAGCGATTCATGTTACTAGGGTAACTATTACTATTCTAAGTCCTAGAATGTTCAGCATTACAGTAATTGAGTGATAGTATCGGTGTAACCAATATTTTTTTTTTCGAAAAATGCATTCAATGTGTAATATGTTTTCTTTCACCAATTGTTACTCATACTCATTTGTCATATATCATATTGTTTAAAAATTGTATTTTTTTTTCAACCAACGTTGGCTAAGGAACATTAATTTATTAAACATTTATTTTTTTCCAGAGTACATCTGTAACAAAAAAATAACTTTATCCTGCTGCAAGCATTACCTTAAAGGCACGAGAACAAACAACAACTGAAAAAGGTATTTTACATTTTCAGTATTATTTTTTCTATACATTTTTAATCATTCCTTTTGCAATTATTACTCCTCTAAAGTGCCTAATTAGAAAAATGATGGATAGTTTAGAGTAACAATTTACTATTCCTACTCCAGGAAGGTGCAACAGTAGGGAGAGTTTTTTATGGTGTAGGGGTACATTTCTCTATATCAACTCCAGGAAGGTGCAGTGGTTAGTAAAGTGTCATGTAGTATTAGTTATCTTGTATGTCATTATTATTTTAAAGTTACTCAGATTTTACATTTCAAACCAACGTTAATTTTTTTATTATCCTCTTTTTTTTCAAAAAACAACAGTTTGATTCGTTGCAGAAAGATTCTTTCCATCACATACGTTAAATCTTGAGCCAACAGACCAAATCAACTTCAGAAGCCTCACCCAGAAAAGCAATTTCAAAAAAACAAGGTATTGATTTTCAGCATGGTTTCTTAACCTTCAATATATTAGACTAGCCATTTCATTGCTAATGTTGAAAAAAAAACCAATTTAATTATGGAAACATTTGCAGAATTCAGAATTTTTTTTCAGGACTAAAGGTTGGTGTAGCATTAGGGAAAGTGTTATCTACTACAACTTATAATAATTATACAATTTTTAAAAAATTATTGTAAATTCGCATTTTTCAACATCGTTCAGTTTTCTCATTCTTTCCTTTTTTCACTTTTCCAGACATTTATTTTTCCATTAGAAATCCAATCAACACATAAGTGTGTACTCCAGCCTACACGCCATTCCCACTTAAGAAGAGTCACCAAGAAAAGCAAATTCGAAAGAAAAAGGTATTTTTACCCAACATTATAAGGTGCAGCAGTTGTAAAAATGTAGCATGGTGTAGGGGTAACAATTACTATTCTAACTCCAGGAAGGTGCAGCAGTAGGGAAAGTGATGGATGGTGTAGGGGTGCAATTTACTATTCTAACTCCAGGAAGGTGCATCAGTAGGGAAAGTGTTGGATGGTGTAGGGGTGCAATTTACTAATCTTACTCCAGGAAGGTGCAGCAGTAGGGAAAGTGTTGGATGGTGTAGGGGTGCAATTTACTATTCTTACTCCAGGAAGGTGCAGCAGTAGGGAAAGTGTTGGATGGTGTAGGGGTGCAATTTACTAATCTTACTCCAGGAAGGTGCAGCAGTAGGGAAAGTGTTGGATGGTGTAGGGGTGCAATTTACTATTCTAACTCCAGGAAGGTGCAGCAGTAGGGAAAGTGATGGATGTTGTTGGGGTGCAATTTACTATTCTAACTCCAGGAAGGTGCAGCAGTAGGGAAAGTGTTGGATGGTGTAGGGGTAACAATTACTATTCTAACTCCAGCAAGGTGCAGCAGTAGGGAAAGTAATGGATGATGTAGGGGTGCAATTTACTATTCTAACTCCAGAAAGGTGCAGCAGTAGGGAAAGTGTTGGTTGGTGTAGGGGTGCAATTTACTATTCTAACTCCAGGAAGGTGCAGCAGTAGGGAAAGTGTTGGATGGTGTTGGGTTGCAATTTACTATTCTAACTCCAGAAATGTGCAGCAGTAGGGAAAGTGTTGGATGGTGTAGGGGTGCAATTTACTATTCTAACTCCAGGAAGGTGCAGCAGTAGGGAAAGTGATGGATGTTGTTGGGGTGCAATTTACTATTCTAACTGCAGGAAGGTGCAGCAGTAGGGAAAGTGTTGGATGGTGTAGGGGTAACAATTACTATTCTAACTCCAGGAAGGTGCAGCAGTAGGGAAAGTAATGGATGATGTAGGGGTGCAATTCACTATTCTAACTCCAGGAAGGTGCAGCAGTAGGGAAAGTGTTGGATGGTGTAGGTGTGCAATTTACTATTCTAACTCCAGGGAAGTGCAGCAGTAGGGAAAGTGTTGGATGGTGTTGGGTTGCAATTTACTATTCTAACTCCAGGAAGGTGCAGCAGTAGGGAAAGTGTTGGATGGTGTAGGGGTGCAATTTACTATTCTAACTCCAGGAAGGTGCAGCAGTAGGGAAAGTGTTGGATGGTGTTGGAGTGCAATTTACTATTCTAACTCCAGGAAGGTGCAGCAGTAGGGAAAGTGATGGATGGTGTAGGGGTGCAATTTACTATTCTAACTCCAGGAAGGTGCAGCAGTAGGGAAAGTGTTGGATGGTGTAGGGGTGCAATTTACTATTCTAACTCCAGGAAGGTGCAGCAGTAGGGAAAGTGTTGGATGGTGTAGGGGTGCAAATTTCTATTCTAACTCCAGGAAGGTGCAGCAGTAGGGAAAGTGTTGGATGGTGTAGGGGTGCAATTTACTATTCTAACTCCAGGAAGGTGCAGCAGTAGGGAAAGTGTTGGATGGTGTTGGGTTGCAATTTACTATTCTAACTCCAGGAAGGTGCAGCAGTAGGGAAAGTGTTGGATGGTGTAGGGGTGCAATTTACTATTCTAACTCCAGGAAGGTGCAGCAGTAGGGAAAGTGTTGGATGGTGTTGGAGTGCAATTTACTATTCTAACTCCAGGAAGGTGCAGCAGTAGGGAAAGTGATGGATGGTGTAGGGGTGCAATTTACTATTCTAACTCCAGGAAGGTGCAGCAGTAGGGAAAGTGTTGGATGGTGTAGGGGTGCAATTTACTATTCTAACTCCAGGAAGGTGCAGCAGTAGGGAAAGTGTTGGATGGTGTAGGGGTGCAAATTTCTATTCTAACTCCAGGAAGGTGCAGCAGTAGGGAAAGTGTTGGATGGTGTAGGGGTGCAATTTACTATTGTAACTCCAGGAAGGTGCAGCAGTAGGGAAAGTGTTGGATGGTGTAGGGGTGCAATTTACTATTGTAACTCCAGGAAGGTGCAGCAGTAGGGAAAGTGTTGGATGGTGTAGGGGTGCAATTTACTAATCTTACTCCAGGAAGGTGCAGCAGTAGGGAAAGTGTTGGATGGTGTAGGGGTGCAATTTACTATTCTAACTCCAGGAAGGTGCAGCAGTAGGGAAAGTGTTGGATGGTGTTGGGGTGCAATTTACTATTCTCATTCCAGGAAGGTGCAGCAGTAGGGAAAGTGATGGATGGTGTAGGGGTAACAATTACTATTCTTACTCCAGGAAGGTGCAGCAGTAGGGAAAGTGATGGATGGTGTAGGAGTAATAATTACTATTCTAACTCCAGGAAGGTGCAGCAGTAGGGAAAGTGTTGGATGGTGTAGGGGTGCAATTTACTATTCTAACTCCAGGAAGGTGCAGCAGTAGGGAAAGTGTTGGATGGTGTTGGGTTGCAATTTACTATTCTAACTCCAGGAAGGTGCAGCAGTAGGGAAAGTGTTGGATGGTGTAGGGGTAACAATTACTATTCTTACTCCAGGAAGGTGCAGCAGTAGGGAAAGTGATGGATGGTGTAGGGGTGCAATTTACTATTCTAACTCCAGGAAGGTACAGCAGTAGGGAAAGTGTTGGATGGTGTTGGGGTGCAATTTACTATTCTAACTCCAGGAAGGTGCAGCAGTAGGGAAAGTGTTGGATGGTGTAGGGGTAACAATTACTATTCTAACTCCAGGAAGGTGCAGCAGTAGGGAAAGTTTTGGATAGTGTAAATGTTATGTTTTAGGTATTTCATTTATTTTTTCAGGCTAATTTTTTTTTTCTTCTCTCCTCTTTTCAGATAATGTCTAGTCTGGAAGCTGCAAAGTTTATTAAATCCAGGAAGGGCAAAAATTTATTAAACCATGGTGGATACATATATAGTAAGGAAAGAATAAGTTTAACTAGAAATCATTGGAGGTGTGTGCAATACTACACTACCCATTGCAGTGGCAGAGCGGTTACTGTTGATAATTTGGTTGTGAAAACCACAGAACATAACCACTCTGCCTCTGCAATGGATGTAGAAATTAGAGAAACAATAAACGAAATGAAAGCTATTGCAAGCACCTCCAATGATTCTACAGGATCAATTTTAAGAGAGGTTGCACAGCATGTCCCCAGTCATGTTGCTAGTAACATGCCTATAATTCCTAATTTGAGAAGAATTATTCAGAGACAAAAGCAGGCAAGTAACATTCAATTATCTACACCACATTCTTTCTGTGACATTAGAATTCCTCATGATCTTTCTATTTCTTTTTCTGATGAACCTTTCCTTCTGCATGACAACGAAAACCCTCAGAAACGTATTCTCATTTTTAGTACCCCACGTAACCTTGCTAAGTTAGAAAGTAGTGAAATTTGGATGATGGATGGGACGTTTAAAAGTACACCCCATCCTTTCACTCAAATTTACACTATACATGCTAAAATTAACAATAGTGTAATTCCCTTAGTTTATAGTTTGCTACCTGATAAGACTTCTGCAACATACACTGAACTTTTATCAGTGATTAAAAGTAAAACATCTTCAAGTCCTCGAAAAATAATTATTGATTTTGAATTGAGCATGATCAATGTGATCACTAAAACGTACACGGATACCCAAATTCAGGGATGTTTTTTCCATTTTTCGCAGGCATTTTGGCGTAAATTACAGAAAACATCCCTAGTTGCAGATTATTCTCGGGATAGCAAACTACAATTTGAACTTAAAAAATTAACTGCACTTTGTTTTGTTCCTCCCGATAGTGTGGACGAGTACTACACTGCAATTATAGAATCTGTTTATTATACGAGTAACGAAGAAAAATTGGCACCCATTCTAAATTATTTCGAGGACACATGGATTGGACACCTAAGCAGATCGGGTCGCAGGAGGAAGCCACGATTCCATGTGGAGTGGTGGAACTGCTACACGAGTTGTTTAGAGGGAGAAGCAAAAACAAACAATGCCATTGAGGGATGGCATAACTCCTTCAACCATACAATTGGCAAACCACATCCAAACTTCTACTCTTTTTTGGAAACTTTGAAGAAGGAGCAAAGTTTCCAAGAAATGAGAATAGCACAAACACTCGCAGGTAGTCTAAACCCACGAGTAACAGTCAAAACAAGGGAAATGTCTGAGAGACTATTGGCAATTCTACAACAATTTTCGTTGTGTGTGGCTATAGACTACCTGGAAAATCTTTCTAACATTCTTTCTTTTTAAAATAATCTAATAACTTACTTTCCTGCTTTGCTTCAAAATTAAATATTTTTCAAATTACAATTGGCATACAATGTTTTTTTCTAAAATATTTTTCAAACAAACAAGTCGGGTCCTTTTTTTTTAACAAATCTTCATTTCAAGCAAAAACTACCAATGTCTACAAATTTACTGTCCCATAGTCTTTGAACAATTGTTCTACATCGGAACTCCATTAATATAGTTACCGATAACTTCCATTTTAATTACCGTCAAAACAAATCACCAAAACTCAAACATATGTAAATTCTGCAAGTCAAACCACATTCCAAAATGCACTTTGCAGCTTAATCAACATTTTTTAAACAATCTTTAATTTCCAAAATTTGAAAGTACGCAACTTTTTTTCACTTAGAAATGAAGATCGACATTACTTTTGTTACTTCCTAAATAAAGAAATCAACTTTCTGAACAGTAACTTTAAATTTTTTAACAGTTACATACTTTTTTTAACTTATTAAATAACTTTTAGCGACCCGACATAGGCATACATTAATGACATTAATGTGGACATGTTTAAAAACATTTAAGACATCAATTAGTTTTCCCGCAACCTCCCCTTATTCTTTCCTCACTATATATGTATCCCTTTTAAAGGTTTATTCTTTAATTACAAATGAAAATATTTCCTACCTGGCCGCAGATCAGCTTCCTGCTGCTTCCTCCTCCGATGCTCTGCAAAATGGCGCATTACGACGACGCTCACGTCATTACGTCATCGCGTGCATCAAAATTTATAACGGACTACTTTATTTAACTAATCTGTAAATAAATGTTTATAAATGTAAATAAAATATTTATATTTTGTTTTAAAAATTTTACTTACATTGCAAAAAAAAATTTAAAATATGGTTTATTTTTTCATAATTTTTCTATAAATAAAAAATTTGAAAACATTAATTGTTTGCTGTTATTATTTTTTTAATAGTTATTGAAACTTCAAAATTGTAACTATTTAAATGTAAATTTACTAAATATGTTCCTTACCTCGACTCTATTGTCTTTTCCCTTCAAAACTTTCTCTTTCTTCACTTTCTGATCCTTCTTTTCTTGTTCCGCGGGTTGTATATTCTGAAGCTGCCAAAATAAATGAAGGACAAATAAGCTCATAGACTTCAATGCAAAAGCGTGGGAATTTTTTTTTAAAAGTAAGTAATTGTTTTCCTTCTTTTTTTTTAACTATTAATATTTTTAAAATGCATTTCTTATTACTCTTTTAATATTTAAAATATTTTTATATTTTTAAATTATTTTAATAAATTTCTCTTATTTTTTTAAAAAATAATTAAAATGTACTCATCCTTTTTAATGATAAAAATTATACTTTATTTTAGGAACTTAAAAATACTCTAGTATTAATTTTTCTTATTACTTATATTTTTGTACAATACTCTAGTATTAATATTTTTAGAAAGTACTCACAAATTTTAATTAAATTAAATTTAAAAAAAACTGTTTCTTTATTTAAAAATACCCAAGTACTAAATTAATTTAAGAAATACATTTTAATATTTAAAAAATACTCAAGTATTAAAATTTAGTTACTCACTCTTATTTTTTTTAATTAAAATATTAAATACTCTTTCTATTTAGAATAATTCTCAAGTATTAATTTAACTTTAAAAATACTCACTATTCACTGTAATATGTATAAAATTAAATTTAAAAATACTCATTCTATTTAGAGAAATACTCAAGTATTAATTTAACTATCCAAAAAAACATTTCTACTAGACAAAATACTCAAGTATTAATATTTTGATAAACTACTCACTTTTTAACAATTATTATTTTTTTTTTAAAAATTAATTATACGATATATATTTATTTAAATTAAAATACCAACATTAAAAAATGCGTTGTAATAGTATATGCGTTGTAAAAGTACTTACCATATAACATCTTGCGTTGTAAATGCATGCGTTGTAAATGCATGCGTTGTAAAGGCATTTTCAAATAATGCGTTGTAAAGGTATATGCGTTGTAAAAGTACTTACCATATAATAGCATGCGTTGTAAAAGCATGCGTTGTAAAAGTTTTTGCGTTGTAAAAAATGCGTTGTAATAGCATAGCGTTGTAAAAGTTGCGTTGTAAAGGTAGTTCCCCAACCATACTGCGTTGTAATGGTTGCGTGGTAAAGGATGTTTCCCATCAATGGTGACTGTGTCCGGTTGGGTAATAATGGCATCCAGGGTTGATTCACTGTTGTGGGTTTCCTCTGTGCAGTGTTGGGTGAGGTTGTTATTGTGTAGGAGCTCATTCAGGGTTTGGATTAGCGAGTTGTTTTCCTCGTTCCAGTGAAGGTTGAGGTCCCCTAGAATAAGGTTGTTGGTGTCCCGGAGTGAACAGTGAGTTATCAGGTCGGACAAGTGATCTCCGAATGCAGAGGTGTTGCCAGGCAGATGGTAGCGGAGGTGGCAGAATAGTGTTTTGTTGTCGCTTGTCTTGATGTTGGCGGTTAGACATTCAAAGGTGTTGTAATTGAAGGTGTCGGTTTCCGTCACGGAGATGTTGTTCTTGTGTATGATTGCTACACCCCCACCTCGCTGTTTTTTTCTGTCTTTGTTAATGATTGCAAAGCCTGGGGTTATCAGCATGTCCATGATTGGAGAGGAAAACTCCTTTAGCCATGTCTCTGTGATGAACGTGATGTCGGTGTCATGAGTAAGGATGGTATCTGCTAACTCTGTTGCGTGTTTGGTGGCTGATCTGCAGTTTATGAGCATGCAGTTGGTAGAGGTCCTCTCGTTTTTGTGGTTCATCATTAGTGGGGCCCAGGGAATGTTAGTGAGGAAGGTGGGGGGTCTTGAAGCTCTGGGTGGGGAGTGGTCTCTTCTTAGACCTGTGATGACCTGGATCTTGGATTTTGGGGTGATAGTGGGGTTGAGAGTAATACGATGAGGCAACATCCAATGCTTCGCTCGAGGACATAACAGCTCTTGTTCTTTTGGGTCTCTGTGTCTGGTTTAGGAGGGGGGGTGAGTTGCAACCAGGTCCAAGAGCCTTGGAGGTTTAGTGCTGGAGAAAGTGTGAGTATAATTGCAACAATATCTCAGCAGGATATACTGAAATTACTTAAACTGGTATGTACAAGACATTACAATCAGCAAACAAAAGAGAGGAGGCTTCAAATTGTTCATTGTAAGCGCCTATAGGCGTCATGTATTTAAAGAATCAATTAATATATATACAATCGTAGTTACAGCACTACAGGGTATAAATACCCAGACAACCCTAGTGAAGGGCTTACCCAATGAGTGAGGAGCCTGGAATGGATCAGGAATCAATCCACATTGATTGGGTAAGCCCTTTACTTGGCCATTGCACTCTCCCGTTGACCGGTCCCCAATTGTGTTTTTCGGTAACCTCCTGCCCCGGTTTTTCCATTAGGCGGTGTACTGCCTTCCTTGACCCCTGTACAAGTATCGGATCGACCGAGGCGAGCACACGTCCGTGGCGCCTCCGTCCCCTCATTGCCGGTGGATTGATTCCTGATCCATTCCAGGCTCCTCACTCGTTGGGTAAGCCCTTCACTTGGTCTTGGCACTCTCCCCCTTCTTCCCCCCTTCCTTTCCTGTCCCTTGTTGGTTTCCGGTAACCTCTAGCCCCGTTTTTTCATTAGGCGGTGCCCCGGCTTCTCGGACTCCCGAACAGTAACTTCTCCCTGCTGCGACCTTGTATTCATCACTACAGCGGTGAGCCTTGTTCGTTCAATTAATTGCTTTTCCGCCCGTACTCCTTACCTGTGGGTTCTTATTTCCCTATTGGCTTCCTTTAGATCTCACGGCAGAACCCACACTAACCCCCCCCCAATCATTGTTCCCTCCTCGCTGCGCAATTGTTTCCAGCTCCATCCTGTCTGTCACTCCAGCGTCTTATCTATGCGTGCAGGGTAGGCCTTGACAGACCCTCCACCCCTTCTACTTTCCCCCCCTTTCCCCCCCTCTTCCTCCCTCCCTGTTACCCACCCCTAACTATCCTTCCCCCCCTTTTTGTTGTTTTTCCCCGCCCTCCCCCCTCTTCTCCCACCCCTTGCTTTCCCCTCCTGTTTAGCCGCTCTGATACTCAATTTTCATTTACAGAGCACTCCACAAATAGGCGACCCAGGTCCTGAAGATGATCCTAATTTGAGAGGATCGAAACGCCGTCGACCACTGTCCACCAGCTCAAACGGCTTAGGCGCATACCCACCTGGTTCATTGAAATAATGAAAAGTACCAATTATACCATTGAATAAATTGTTATATGAACCTTTTAATTTGTATATATTGTAAACTTTTCTGCGCCGCTTGCTGTGGTATTTTTCACGTTGTCACTTGCGCCGTTATTCCACTATCACGAGCACTTTGTACACGTCCCACACTAGGGTTGCCTGGGTATTTATACCCTGTAGTGCTGTAACTATGATTGTATATATATTCATTGACTCTTTAAATACATGACGCCTATAGGCGCTTACAATGAACAATTTGAAGCCTCCTCTCTTTTGTTTGCTGATTGTAATGTCTTGTACATACCAGTTTAAGTAATTTCAATATATCCTGCTGAGATATTGTTGCAATTATACTGTACCTACCCAGATCTCAGTTGGGTTTACGGGTCAAACTCCTGTGATTTTTCTACATGGAGAAAGTGTGAGGGCATTGACTGGGCTCTCGAAATGCATTAAGGTTCAGTAAGATTTCGTTACGGCCCATGATTATAGTTTCTAGTTGGCTTTCTAGTAGAGCGAGACACTGCATAGCCTCACTAGAGGTGGGGTTGGGGGTGTTCTGTGCAGGGTGGTCTCGAGAAGGGGAGAGCTTGTCTGTGTTATGCTAGAAATTGGTGTATATGATGTCCGTGTTATAAGTATGGGAGGCCGTGGGCAAGGGGAGTGAGGAATCACAAAGTGATGCTGGCGTCCTCTTGCGTGTGGGCAAAGAGGGGGTGCTGGGAGTCGTAGATTGGGGGTTGGGGATGAAAGTAGTTGGTTGGGGCTGGTATCGTGAGGGGGTAGGCAACGGTCGGCCTGGGGTTGGAGAGCCTCAGTTGTGTCGTACCACCGGTTTGCATTGCAGATGGGGTATGTGCTGCGCATGTTTGGTGCGGGGAGGATGGGGTGGGGATTAATGTCAAGGTGGGGGAGGTTGGCATTGTTGGTATAGGTCGTGGGATTGGTTCGCGGTGGGTCGATTTGTCAAAGGGTAGGGAGTTGGTCGGGAGGGGGTGATGTGCATGGGAGGGAGCGCTGCATAGCAAGGGGAAGAGGGAGTCGAATGCATCAAGGTTGTCGTTGTTAGCTTGGATTATGACTGTGCCATTGGGGTAGATGGCCACAGAGGTGTTGCCTCTGCAGGAGGGCGGTTAGGGAGCGAGGTCGTCAGTTTGCAGCTGTGGGGAGTGTTAGTTGTTTTGGATATGTGTAGATGTGATCTGAGAATGGAGTTCCAATTTTCCGGTCTGTCCGTGTGAAAAATTAGATCCATTTTCAGCTGGCCTTTGGAGGAGCAGTGGTATATGTCCGCAAATAGTGTTTCTGGGTGTTGCCTAATCAGTCTATGTTTGAAGTTTCTTCTCGCTTTTGAGGAGAGGTTTGGGGGGAAAATGATAGAGTTCGGGCCATGAGGTTTTAGGTAGTTAAGTGAAGAGGGGGTGATGGCGATTGGTGTAGTGCGTGGCATATTGTCTGGTTAGAGGGTCGGATAGCTCCTTCGACCTCTACTTCGCCTGTTGTTCTATTACCAGGACCACATTTTTGAGCTAACAGGGTGTGTTCGGCATTCGTCGGGGCAGGTTCATCAGTAGAGGATTGGGTAGGGTGCCTTGGGATGCAGTTGAAGATTGTTTTACAGCAAATCAGTCGAGAGACTGTGCCTTAGATCAGTGCTTTAGCCGATAGGCAGGAGATAAGGATAGTATTAGCGACTGTGCCTTATATCAGTACTTTGGCCGATTGACTGTGCCTTATACAGTGCTTTTGCCTTATATCAGTACTTTAGTCGATAGACAGGAGATAGGGATAGGCAAAGTCTGCCGTCTTAGGGACAGGCATCACGATAATGTCAGGCGAGGGTCTCGGGTTTACATCACTCGTGTCTCTAAGTGCTGGGGCTGCTTGACTGTAGGATTTTTCTGGGGAGCAAGGGGATGATGTTCGAGCATTAGCGTGTTGCGGTTCAATGAGGTAAGTCCGGAGCTTGTCCGGTAGGTGGGAGTAGTGGGTAATCAAAGGCCGCTATCTTGGGGCCAGGCAACGCAGTAATGTCGGAAAGTGGCAGTTGGGTCTCCAACCACCGTGCCTTCTGTCTTTGAGGTAGCGCAGCTATAGGGTTGTTCTAGGGAGCCTGGGGGAGTAGCCTTGGTGTAGGATTATTGCGCTGCCGTGGAGGGAGATCAGTGCTTTATCTGATAGATGGAGGTTAAGGCTAAGTGGAGGTCACCATCCTGGGCACCAATATCCGTGATGTGGGGGGAAAAGCTGCTGAGCAAAACTCCCATGTACCTCCTTGGGCTTTTAGAGAAGGATATTACAAAAAGGGTGAGACATATGCTGCAATGACTCTGGATTGGCATCATATGGGAAAGCTTTGCCTACTTAGACAGAAAACAGAATACAATAATTATTTCATTGGTTCTAGTGAATGTGACCATACTTTCCTAATCACAAGGGGTTGCGGAATAAGAGGTGGAATTGATACTGTTTTCCCTGGGATATATTATGTGTGTGGTAGGAAAGCCTATTATTGGTTCCCTGCACATTGGTATGGGTGTTATTTGGGAATTGTCTTTCCAAAGGTCTATCATGTGGATAAAAGTCATGGAACCAATGAAAAGAGGAGTGGACTAACATGAAATAAAAAGGGAATTAGTGCTGCCAAGATAGAGGGTGATATTTTTGGAGCATTGATACCTTCAGTCGAAGTAAGGATTCCACATAAAATTAGAAAATTATCCACAGTGGTTGATCGTTTATCAACCGAAACTGCTAGAGGGTTCTTAATGATTGATACAGAGATGGTGGCTAAAAGATCAAGGGGCAGATTTATGTTAGACTTGCGCCACTTTTACGCCGCTGTTGCGTCACTTTTGTGACGCAGCGGCGGTGCAAACCCTGCGCCACGTTGCGCCCTATTTACATCGTGACGCATCTATGGAGATGCGTCACGGTGTAAAGCCCTGCGCCACATTAAACCTGAGTCAGGTTTAATGTATGCAGGGTGGGCGTTCCATCGTCAAAAGCCTCGGAAAAGTGACGCAGTGAAATCTACAAGATTTCACTCAGTCACTATTTCGACGCTGCTGCGTCAAAACCTTGCGCCTGCTTGAAGCAGGCATAAGGCATGACGCAGCAGGATGTATGATGGTACAACGCGTACCATCACAACGCGGTATGTTACATCGCGGTTTTGACAACGCAAGTCATTACATCGACTTGCGTTGGAGGGCGCTGGATTTAGGAATAGTGTGAATCACTATTCCAACTCCAGTCTACGTACAGTAGGGAAGGTGTTGGAATAGTAATTCACACTATTCCTTAGTCTAGAGCGCCCTCCAGTGCAAGTCGGTGTAACGACTTTCGTTGTAAAAACCATGATGTAACCATACCGCGTTGTAATGGTTGCGTGGTAAAGGATGTTTCCCGACGCAGCATGTTAGGTATGGGCAGCCCCTAAACATTGCTGGAGTTGCGTCGTGCTTGCGACACGACTCCAGCAATGCGCCACCCTTACGCCATCAGATGCGTCACGCATCTGTTTATCCTTGCGCCACGATGCGCTGCATTGTAAATGCGGCGCATCTGTGGTGGCGCAAGGGTAAACTTGCGTGACGCATCTTTCCTGGCGCATCCCTGCTGATTTGCAGGGATGCGCCAGGAAACATAAATCTGCCCCCAATTGTTTTACAAAATCGACTTGCTCTTGATGTATTATTGGCAAAAGAGGGCGGAGTCTGTAGTATGAGGAAAATTCAACAGTGTTGTACATATATCCATGACAAAAGAAAGAACCTAGAGGGATGTATTACAAATATTACACATTTACGAGAAGATTTAATAGAACTGAAGGTTGACGGTGCTTGGTAGATACTTGGTAAGGGTTTCTCGTCAGTGGGTAACTGGTTTTCTACTTTTAGTAATAGCTTGCTAGGAAAAATACTAACACCAATAGTTGCTGTTGCTACAGGGATATTAATGCTGGAATTAATATATAAGTGTTGTAAGTGTAAGAAACAAACACTAGAGACTAAGCGGAGAGCGAAAAAGAGAAAGAGGAAGAAATTGAGTTGGAAGATAGAAGAGGAAAATACTAAGTAATAGTAAAGGACATAGATGGAGTTATGTTGAAACAAAAGAAAACTACTGCTTTCTAGGTAGTATAACATGATAATCAGATTTTTAGGTTTATTTATGATCGTTCAAGTCGCCATCAAAGGGGGGATTGATGAAGCAGGGTTTTGCAAAATAAAACCTTCTCGGATTAAACTTCTCATTGTGTGCATTATTAACACAAGGGTGTGAAAATTAACAGTGCAAAACTAAAAAGGGGAGGAAGAAAACTGGGCAAATGCGTGCTTCAGGAAAGACACTAGTGTTTCCAGTGCTTTTGTAGTAGGCCACAAATGTAAATGAATAATGCAGAAATAACAGCCAAAGAAAATAATAAGTTTAAAAGAGACATGATAATTTTCTTTTCACTAACTGTTTGAAAATGTATATAACGTATTGCTAAGAAGCACTAATAGTGGAGTTTTATGAAGTAACAATGATAATCACATGTGTATTTGTTTTTCCTAGAGCACATTTTAGTGTTCTGCAGAGAAGGCCTCCAGAGTCTTTTTAGGTTTAATTTGCTTATTAAAACGTAGGCTGCAAAGTATGTATTTTGTCCTTCGTGAGTCCTGATGATGGCCAAGACTGTGTGGAGGAAGTGATGAACATTATGAATGGAATTTCCCTGCTGAGCGGTGGATGTGGACATTTTTACTATGAGTTTGATGCATTCGCGAGATGAAGAAATGTGCAAGGCGCGGAAGAGGTTATCTGAGTTTCCTCTGCCGAAGGTTGATGAAAAAAGTTTTCTAAAGACAAAGGAACTATTGAAGAGTTAGGCACACTGAAAGTGGAGTGAGCAGACACCCACTGGTTTTTACCAATGGTATTCAAGAATTTTTTGTGTGATGATACATGGGGGTTGGATCTTTAGTAAATTAGGGTATAACTATTAATATTGAAATGGTATGGTTAGGAGAGGCTTGCGAGATTTCCTTTGCGAGAGGAGAGAGCTGTGTTGCTGTTTCCTAACTTAATTGGCTCGTGGCTGTTCTGCTGATCCTACTCTTTGACTTTGCTCATCATTATCTTTAAAAGTGCCCCATCTATTCTCTCAGCCAGAGAGTAGTTTTCCAGTCTTCTAGTATTTTACTGATAGGTTCGTATGATATTTTAAATTTGCATTAATCTTATTTGCAAATGACTTTGGGGCATGTTAGCAAGACCGGCGATAAAATTATCGCTGTTTTAGCGGCAGGAAACTGCCGCTAAAATGGCGATATTGGGCTTGCTAATATGCCCTTGAGAATTCCCATAGAAGCCTATTGGAATTCTGTAACGCATATTAGCAAGTCCATTATCGCCGTTTTAGCGGCAATTTTCTGCCGCTAAAACGGCGATAATTTTATCGCCGGTCTTGCTAATATGGCCCTTTGTTCTTTTGTCTCTTCCCCTATCCACACTCTCATGACACAGTTATTTGGGATGTGTTTATGAATTTCTATTTTGTTGTTTCACTTGTCTGTCTTTATTAATGTCATTTGGTTATATTGAATGATTATTTCCTTATTTAGGATCTTATTGTTAGAATTCTGTCAATCCTTTGCCAATCCCTAACAACTATTAAAGATTCATCGGAGAGGATTGAAGACCAAAATAGACAATAGAAATTGGCATCTTCATTTAATCTCATGCAGCGTGAAAGGGACTGATAAGTGTTAAATTGGGTCCAGATGGTAAGACTGGCAAAAGCCCCTTCCGCTGTATAATTCTGAACCGTCTGTATCTTTTTACCCTAAAAAACTTGAAACCCCCATTACTCCTAGTAAAGCTGGATAATTGCTGCTAAAAACCCAGAGACGGGCCAACCAAGCTAAAACTCCGCAGAAAGATATTACTTTGGAGAAGGAAGAGATATTAGTCCTCCTTCCTCTAATTCCTTTTTCTGTCGTAATTCTTTCACACATATTCCCAACCTCAAGCACAACTGGCTGTGGTGACAGGTCATTATTATTCCTACCATACCATATACTTATCGCTGTTTCTTTCATCTACATTCCGGGCCCCTCCCCTCGCACAGAAGACTTACAAAGGAGAAAGGAAGGAAAGTTGATTCCAAGCTGCCAACGAAAGAGAATCATCCATATCATTATTATTTCTTTATACTGAGATTTCAATAAAAGACACCATTGATAAGAAAACCCAGACTCCTTGCCTCTGTATCCTTCCTTTCCTCTTATATTTATGAAAAAGAGGGAGTAGATGTCAATGAGTTTCATCTGCATGTCAGTGAAGTAGGGCATTATCACAGCTTTTCTTCCTTTGCTAACATAAAGCAACTTCAGGGATGCAGAGAAATGAAGCAAAACAATTCATTTTTTAATCATGAGCATTGCAAGTGTGGAGACTCTGAGGTGCCTTCCCACCCCTCTCTTGCTAAGGTGAGTGGACCCTGCACTGGGTGTCCATACGGAAGCAAGGAGGCAACCCAGAGACATGGCAGAAGAAAATGTTACATCCTCCTGAGGTTCTCTGGCAGAGTTCCCATCATGCTCTTCAGTGTCTTCAGTGTCTTGTTATGTAGCTCCACCAAACCATTGGTCTGTGTTTAATAGGCAAAATAGATGACCTGTGCCTTACAGGCAACCTCAAAGCACACAAACCATGCCAAACATCCACATACATCCACCAGATCTCTTGGAACCTTGGCCACAACCTGGCCAAAACTGGATGTAGAGTAAGTTACCCCAGATGGAGTTGTGATTGCTGCCATCCTAAGTTTCTCTCTCTCAAAGGCTATCCTTCTTCCTCTCCAGCTCTCTTTCCTTTTCCTTCTGTTTCTCCTCCTACTCTCTCTCTATTTTTCTTCCCTTTCTGTTTCTCCTCCATCTCTCATAGTTTCTCTTTCCAGGCCCATTCCTCCTGTGTCTCCTGCCTCCTCTCCTCTTGTTCCTGGTGAGCTAGTCTTAGCTTTTCCATCTGAAACTCTCTGGGGCATGTTCTCAAGGATCTATCGCTGAGTTATCGGCACTTTATCGCAGCCAAAGTTGCGATAAATGTATCGCCCCATTCACAAGCTGGTGCTAACAGCCGATACCACCAATTTACCTGTGATAGCATCCGCAAAAAACATCGCCACAGATGACCCCGGCAACTATCGCTAATGAGATGCAGAGTAGGCGTTCCCGAGCAAAAAGCCACAACAACACCACACCTCAACACTCTCAACGACCAGCCAGATCGGTGATAAAAACAGGCAATAAGGTGCGTTAGCAGCAGGAAATTAACACCTGCTCTGACCTGGAGCAAAGTCGGACGACAACCTGCACCAGAAAAGGGAGCCCAGCCCACTGCCACACCTGAAGACCAACAGATGCCATGGAGCCACTGATCATGCAGCTCGGAGCCCCAACAGGGCCACAACACCCACCGACACCACCCCCAGGAACGCCACCCCCCCCGCACCCTCCCCCAGACCACCACAGAGGCAACGCAGACAAAGACAGCAGACCTTATGGAAACGCACCAGCCTCACAGACCTAACACCAGACAATGTCATTGCCCAATACAGGCTCAAAAGGACAACCATCCTCCATATCCTGACCGTCACTGCCCACAGGCTGACGGTACCAACACAGCGGACAACCAGCATCCCACCTCAGACAAAGCTGCTGGCTGTGCTGCACCTGTTGGCCTCTGGTACCTCCCAACCAACAACCGCCAGAGTCGGAGGAGTCTCACAGCCAGTCCCATCCAAGTTCCTCAGAGCTGTCCTGGATGCCATCATCAGCTTGGCACCCCAGTACCTATACATCCCCCACAATGCGCAGGAACAGCTGGAGACCAAGCAAGGACTATACGCCATAGCTGAATTCCCGCACGTGTTGTGGGCAGTCGACTGCACACATGACCTACTTGTGCCCCCTGCCGACACTGCACACAATTACCACAACAGAAAGCACATGCATTCCATCAATAAGAAGGTGATAGTGGACCACCGGGGACTCTTCACCAATGTCGTCGACAACTACCCTGGCAGTGTGCATGATTCCTACATCTTCCGACAGTCCATCATCAACCATCGCTTCCAGGATGGCACCTATGGGAATGCACTGCTCGTTGGTAAGTACCAAATGAACACACCACACACCTCTACTCCACAATCATGCAACTCACAACTCTGGCTGCACACGTTACAAAATCACATACAACATGCCAAACAACATACCCACCCACCAGACACGACAGCACAACTTACTGTGGCAACCTGGGCTAGCCATGTACATGAGCCATCAACGGCATGGCACCTCAGCCACACAATAGCGGAATGTGGGGAGAGGTGGGAACCAGGCATGTGTGAAGGAGGCAAGTGACCCATGAGAATGTACACAATGTCAAGTGTGGCGGAGATGTGCTGGACAGACTGCAGTATTCAGACCACAGACATATCCATGTCTACATGCACTCCTGGTGCTTGGAGTGTAGTGGACAGTGGACGCAACCATGTCACCCCAGCCAGTGGGGAAGATCGCGGAAATGTAGCTTGTGACGTCCCCCCCTGTAAGCGTGTGCGGAGTTGGCTGGCCTGGCGTATGCAAGGCCAGCATGAGGGTGTGAATAAAAATCACGTAGCTCTGGGCGTGGTTCTCTTCCGGAATGCCCAACATTCTGCCAGGGTGGCGTCTCCCATCCCGCAATGAGGCCGACCCCGTCGCCATGAGCGGTGTTGCCTGCGATCCTGTGCGCCTGCTGCACCCCAGGCCGCTGGTCCCCGAACCCGTCTTGCCCACCTCTGCGCAGCTAGGCCTCACTGCTCACCTGCTGAAATCGGTGTGTGTCAAAGAGGGCCCACCACGTGCCAGCGCAAGCTCCAAGCCCGAGGCCCGCGACCTTGGCAGCCTCCTCAGACCATCACGGCCTCCGCGACACAGGCCCGCTGTACTCCTTTCTTGTTGACGTACTCTACTGCTGCCTCCGGCCTACACTACGGTCAAGTAGGTCACACATTTGGAACTGAGTCTTGATTATACAATGGCCGAGTACACATATCAATGCAGAGTTTAAATCACTATACTCCCTTCAATGAGGTGACACCAAGTCTGTGCATAGCATCCCAACCACACACGTCTGTGGGCCCTTGATGACTACGACTTCGGCCTACACTGTGGACCAGCAGGTCTCACACCAATCCAATCCAGTCCGTGCCAGGCAGGACACGGCATTGTCGCTGGCTAAACAGCCGCTCAGCTCTGGTGCTTCTACCTCCGTCAACCACAAGTCATCCCCACATGCCATTTCAACGTCGTGTGTTAGAGTTCCAGGAGGAGCTTGCTGAACAGCGGTTGGCCCACGCTGACCGCTGCCTCCGGCCTACACAGTGGTCAAGTAAGTCACACATGTGGAACGGAGTCTTGATTTGTGTATGGCAGAGTTCATATCATTGCACGCAAGGAGAGGTGTGAGAGGAAGACGTGTTTGGGTCTGGAGGAATAAAGGATCATCGTTACGGAGGTGATCGAACACTGCCAACACTGTTCTGGTGTCACTAACTCGTGCATCGCGAGCCAATGACACGTGGCTGTAGGCCCCTGCTGACCGCTGCCTCGGGCCTACACTGTGGTTGAGTAGGTCACATATTGGGAACTCAGTCTTGATTTATTTATGGCAGATTTGATATCATTGTTCTGGCCTCATCGCAGACTGCATCCCCTTTCAGCTCCGGCGCCACTAAGTCTGTTCCCCGACATCCATGGACACTTTCTGGTTGAACTTTGGTGGTGACTGAGTCTATGGACTAGGGGTTGTCTTCATCATCATGTCGGTGATACTGACTTTGTGGCAAAAACGAGGCTGTAGCATTCCACTCCTCCATTTTCCGCTTCTGGTCGACTTCTGCCCTCTGCCATGCCCTGGAGGCCAGCTTCCACTGTCCCCCGCAACCCTCCACTACATTCACTTCGACATCGACGAGGACCCGCTCAGCTCACGTGGCCCTATCTCACTGCACCGCAAGTCACTGTACCGTGGCGGAGTGCCTGTGCCGGCCGCAGTGCATCCGGGGCCACTAACTCTGTGCAGCTCAAGTCATGGACCCTGTCTGATAGCATATTGGATGGCCTCTGGGTCGATGGACTGGGGGTCATCAAGGTCATGTGTGTGTGGCCATGCGCTGTCCGCTGCCTCTGGCCTCAACTGCGGTCCACCTGGGCTCACACATCAAATCGAGTCCTGACCTGCCCGGACGTCGCATCACAGCAGGATGCACACGCCACCACCGCCAGGACCAACTCCAAACAACAGGTGCCAGAGTCGTAAGTGTCTTACTGCCAGACTATCAGAGTTGCTCACACCTGTCATGGGTGCCATCATCAGCTTGATACCCTGCTCAGCTCTTCAGGTGCCACTAACTCAGTGCACCACAATTCATGGACCATTCTAGTTGCATATTGGGTCAACACTGTACTTTCTCCGGCTACCACCATGATGCTTCACAGTTGTTTCTGTTATGCTGGTGTTTTCTGTTTCCACTTTAATTGTGATCACTGTTTAAGTTGTTGCCAGCACCAATGACTCCATGAGGGTTGGCTTACACTCACCCCACACACATACAGCACAGGCGTCACTGTACATGTGACCCTGGCACTAAAGGTGTCGAGCGCACATGCCCGTAGCCAGTTCAACAAACTATTTGAGTGTGTCCGTGTGCTCATGATGTATGCATTAGGGCCCCGGGCCCTACAAGATTATATTGTGCTGTGTGCAGCGGACGCAGCCATGTCACCACAGGCAGCGTGTGAGACCTTGCACATGTAGCTTTGTCATCCCCCACTCAATACGTAAGAGGAGTGAACTGGGCCGGCCTATGCCAGTCCAGCTTGGGGGTGTGGATGATTATCCCGTGTCTCTGTGTGTGGTTCAGTACTGGAAATGTGCAAAGGCATGTGTCTCTGTCGCAGTGTGGGTCTTCGTCGGGGAGTGTAGGTGGTCCCTGACGGGACTTAGACACCCACGAATGTGATCTAGTTTGGCTTCCATGAGGTAGAACCCCACCCGCACCTGTTAGGCTACCCCCTTCTGGCAGTCTGACACCTGGCCTTGGAATGCGATGTGTGCTTCGGTGGGCTGCTGGGAGCCAGCCATGGTGGTGGGTGCATCCAGCTGTGTGGTCTGTGCAGGGGGTGGGATATCCTCGATGCAGCTGAGCTTCCCTGCCCCCGGAGGTCGATTGCCTAAGATGTCCATGAACTGTTGTAGGGCGTCGGTGTCGAAAGTGTGGAGGTCCTCTTCAGCATCACTGTAGAGTTATCTGGTCTGCTCTGCTGGAGGCGGACTATTTGATGCGGTACAGTGGACATTTGAACTACATGACGTAGGTGAGGTTGTACATGTACATTTTCATCTCACAGTTTCCTGCTATGTCAGATGTGATTGGCCATTGTCTACGCACAAGCGGAACCAGTTGTGTTCTCTGTTCTGCAATGTAAGTGTTGCACTGTATACCACCTTGTCATCCATGTGGATGTACTGTCATTGCTATGTGTGTGTGCTGCATTGTGGAAGAGTCGCCCCTGCAGCTGTGATTTTGCTGCCCCTTATCCCTTGGAGGCGGTGTGCCTTTGACTTTTGTGCTTTTAAGGTGCTGTGATGTTGGCGACTTGGGTCATTTGTGCTCTTGGACGGTTTTTGTACTCTTGTGTATTGTTTGTCTGCAGATGTATTGTTGACGTCAGTGGTTGTTTGTGCACGTGGATGTGTCAGAGTGTGACCTGCTCCTTTACGGATGTGGTCCACACTCAGCCACCTCAGTCTCGTGGTGTGCACAATGTCATGGTGATTGTACTCCAGCCATGCTGCTCGTCATGTAGTGTCACTTGCATTGTCAGTGTGGCTCACAAAAAAGCATCTTTGCTGTGTTTCGCACGGGTGCATGTGTGTGTTGTGGAATTGGTGATGTGTGTGGTGGGACCCCTTTGAGCACATGGTGGATGGGGGCCTACTTGATGTTTGTATGTGTGCTGCAGTGTGACACAGGGATCAGGGACATGACCCAGGGTCATTGTGGGTGTGGGGTGTGCTACACATCGTTGTGCATGTGTGCCATTGTGCCCGTCACCCCCCATTCCCCCAGTCCCTGTTCGTAACTCACCCTGATGATGTTGTGTCAGGTCATGTCGAGCTGTGTCCGGACTCCTGGGCGGTGAACTACGCTCCGTTCGCGGAGTTTGCGAAGTTTCGGTAACTTCGCGGTTCACTTAGAGCGCGAAGTTGCCGAATACTACGCAATCTACAGCATAGCATAGTTGTTTTTCTTCCTCGCATGCTCAATATGCGTTCTCGCGGTAATGTCTTACCGTGATTCTACGTTCGCCGACTCCATTTTCCATCCGTTCGTCACGAGATTTGTAATATGGCCGCCCGATCCCGCGAGAATGTGCGAATGCGAATACGTCATTCGGACGCGCGAGCTGACTTCCGCCGACAGTCTTGGTAAGATCGCGATCCGAACACGCAAAAGCTACAATCTGGCGAAGAATGTCTCTCAAGCATCATAAAACTTTCTCGAAAATTATCATTTTGCTCAGAAAAACTCCTCAGATTGTGATTTGGCTGTAGTCTTTTGTGCAAGGAGTCCTTTTTTTTTTTTTACTCTTTTTTTTCAAGAGGAAGGAAGTGCCCCTGAGTCTCCAACTTCCTGTTCCTGTCCAGGAGGCTCCTCCCAGTGCTTTGTCCATGTGCTGTTCACTTTCATTTGGATTTGGAGCTGGAAGGATCACTTTTTGTGTCTGTCTGCTGCATCATATCATTGGATTGGATTCATTTGAGGACTTTTGGATTTGAGATTTAATTTTACAAGTAAGTTGGAGAACTGGTGTACATGTTTGTTTGATTGGGGCTTGTTTGTACCTACATTTTTCTGGGATTTTCATTGTTTTTAGAAATTATTGTTGTGGGTGGCCTGTACTTTCAATAGGAGCCTAGTTGTTTATCTTTGAAGTTTCAGCCAGTAGGCCCAGAGGTACCCATGGGTCCATGTTTCTGTGGTGTCTGTTGAATTTAAACATCATGTAGGGCATGGATGGCATAGGATTGAATTGCTAAATGTGGTTGTGGTGTATTTCACTGTTTGGGTGTGTGTGTTAAATACCTTTGTTGGATGTGTGTGTGTGCTTGATGTGTAACTTTTCAATCCTTTCGTAGCCCTGTTGATTTTCATTCATTCATTCAAAAAACTTTGTCGGCCACAAGAGCCATAAAAGCAAGAATACAATACAACAATTTATATCTCAAAAGCAGATCACATTTTAACCACCAAAACAGAATAAAATAATCAGATTAAAATATTCACGTTATTAAGAGTTGGTGGAAAAATTTCTACGCTGAAACCATACAGCATTAAGAAAACGTGAAACTGCAAACACAATTGGGGGATGGGTGTCGTATTTTAAAACTCGCAGGGCATTAACGCAGTCTCTAAAACCAAGGTTCCTACAAATTGATTTTACCCAACGTTTCCTATGGGTAAGGTACGCTGGACAAACAAAGAACATATGAATTTCATCCTCCAATTTGTAGCCACATACAGGGCATGAAATACTTTTGTTGATGTCCCATCTAGAAGTAAAGGACCTAAGTGGTAGGGTACCCATTCTAAATTGAACATATAATTTCCTGGCTACGAGAGGGAAAATCAAATCCAAAAATAGTTCCCTCCCATAGTTCGGTTTAATCTGAAGAAACTGTTCGGTCAGCCTGCCTATATTTGGATCCATGTGCAGGCGTGTTAGATGAAAGTATCTTAATTCTTCAGCAAGGTTGGTTTTAGGAACAGATAGGCAGGAACCTTCTGGGGTATCCCAGAGTTCCTGGCGACCAATCTTGAAACAAGTATCCCTAACGTGGGTTAACCAAGGAATCTTCATGTGTTTATGTGTAGGCCAGAGTTCCAGAAATTCATCTCTAAAAATTTCCAGGTCTGGATTAGACCATAATCTCTTCCAATAGTGGACAGGCCGGGCCGCCACCACTTCTTCAATAGGAAGCAGTCCCAGATCTAGTCTAATTGGGACCAACGGGGTACTAGGGGGTAAACTTAATAGTTTCCTGATAAAGGAGTTTTCGACCCTCGTTAGACTATCTATTTTGGAGTGACCCCATAGTTCTGCTCCATAGGTAGAGGCAGCTCGGGCTTGAGTTTTAAAAATTTCTACCACTGGAGCCGCTGGTTTAAAAACCGTGCCGCTAAACAATCTAGCCATACCTCCTGTTGTTTGGGTCAACTTGAGTGTGGAATTGACCACCTGGCCTCCCCAGCCAAGATCTTCTTGGAGTGTAATCCCCAAGTAAGTGAACGTTTTCACCCTTTCAAGGGGGATACCATTCAGAACTGGGCTGGGGCGAGTACTTTTAGGAGGATTGAGGATCATAAATTTCGTTTTGGCTAGGTTGATCTCAAGGCCCCTGTCACTACAGAAGTCAACAAAGCCATCTAAAATTCGCTGGATTCCCATAGGAGTGCGTGACAACAACTGGGTGTCGTCAGCGAACATTAGGGCAGGAACCTTGCCCGAGGCAAGCCTAGGAACATCAATATCTTTTAGGGCTAAAAGGTGTTTTATAAGTCCATTGATGTATAGGCAAAACAACGTAGGAGCTAACACGCATCGTTGTCGGACTCCTCGGCTAACAGGGAAGCGGTCGGAGAGTTCGCCATACTTCCCACATCTAACCTGAGCGAAATTGGTCTTGTGTAAATTCTTCAGAACATCCAAGAGATAGGGGGGAACGTTGAGCATTTGCAGAATGGCCCAGAGCTTTTCTCTCGGAACCAGATCAAATGCTGACCTTAGATCAACAAAAATGAGGTAGAGGCTGCCACCCTCTACTCTCACAGTCTTCCAGAATATAACCTGGAGACGAAATATCTGGTCAAGGGTTGAAGTACCCTTCCTAAAGCCGGCCTGCAAAGTGCTTAAAACGTTATTTTCTTCTTCCCAGGCCTGCAATCTATTCAAAATTATGCGCCCGAATAGTTTTTGAGTCGTATCAATTAAACTTATCGGGCGATAATTCGAGGGCTGTAAAGGACAGCCTTTTTTGTGAATAGGCACTATCTCCGCGCCACGCCAGGTTACTGGCGGATCTGCACCGTACAAGATGGAGTTAAAAAGGACACATAGGTAAGGAGCCCATACCGTAGGTTCAGACCTAAAAAGATCGCCTGGGATTTTGTCCAGGCCCGGCGCTTTATTAGGTATGAGCATAGAGATGGCATTTTCAACCTCTTTAATTTTAATTCGTGGGATAACTTCAGCACGACAAGCTGTATTAGGGGAAGAATCAACTGGGGAAAGTAAATTAAAATCCGCTATGGAGTATAGACCCCCGAAGTGCCCTTCCCACACTGCAGGGGCAATATTAGAACCAGTGATGGCGTCAGGATCTTTCTTTCCATTGCTAACAATGGCCCAGAAAGTCTTAAAATCCTTATTCTGTAAAGATACTCTTAGCTCCTCCCACATATCGTCTTCCCAAGACTTCTTTGCCCTGTTGGTCTGTTGTTTATAAAGGGCACGGAGTGATTTAGTTCTAAGTTTATCCTTTGCTTTTATTGCCACAATCAACTCAGTTTTTAGTTTCCTACATTCACCTGTAAACCAAGATTGCTTGTTGGGCACAAGTGCCTTAGGAGCCTCTGAACGAGAAAAGACGTCCAGAAGTTTCATAGATAACTGAGTATGGATAATAACGGGGCTGGATAAACTTTCCGCGGAAGAGCAGTCTAGCACAACGCCGGCCATTTCATTAAGGCAGGGAAGTGCCAATCTATAGGTTTCTGCCAGTTTCTCAGGATGCATGAGGATGCTAGACCATTTGACTCTTCGTTTATTACTATGCAGAGTTAAAGATTGCAAAGGAGGGAACACCCCACTGGCATACGTTGAGAATCCCCAATGGTCTGGTTTTAATTTCAGGGTAAGGGCATTGTGGTCACTATCATCACGAACGACCACTCTGAAGTCTAGGACCTTATTCCATGATTTTGTATCGATCAGGATATAATCCAAGATCGACAAATGCCCAGCTCTGTTAAAAGTAGTGTGTCCAGGCTGGTCGGATTTAAATCGGCCATTACAGGCCCTCAATGATAAGGAGAGGGTAAGAGAAAGAATTTGGAGTACTAATGGGGTCCAAGCTCTGACCGTAGGGATCATAGGGTCAGGGATGTTTAAGTGTGTGTCTTCCGCCACAGGGTCATTTTGAGCTGAGAGACTAAGTGGCTCAAACTGACAGTTAAAATCGCCGCCTACTATAACAGAATAATCTGGATCTAAAGTCATAATAAAATCATTCAGAGCTGTAATGACCTTAGATTCGCCTCCTTCTGGGGAGGGTCTAGAATAGACATTTAGGAGAACCAAATGCCTGTTCTCAGGCAGGTCCAGTAGAACACATAAGATGTCATCAGATCCTGTTTGGAGTTGCCTGGCTTTAGCACCCAGGTGAATTGCAACCCAGGTGCTAAGACCTCCAGAAGGTCTCCCCCTGCCACTGGATAGAGCCAGAATGCCAAAAGAGGCAAACCCCTCTCGTTGGTAGTTTTCCGTGGCCCATGTCTCTTGTAACAGCCAGATATCAAAGGTGTCCATAAAATTACCCCACTCATTGCATATCTGTTTGTTCTTTAGGCCCGCTACATTCCAGGAGATAAGGTTGACATCGGTCTTAGGCTCTCCTTTGGTAGGGGCATCTATACTTGGGTTTGGGGAATCAGCTATAGAAAGAGAATTAGTGCATAAGGCAAAGACATTATCCCCGGTGTAGGGGACAGTGGGGGAGTTCACGTAAGACACGGTCTGTGGTAAAATGTTAAAGACCTCGTCCGTTAACAATTTGGTGGTCGCTGTAGATGGATTTGGGTATAAAATCGGGCTTGATGGCACCATAGATGTAGTTTTAGTAACTCCCCTGTCTGGTTCTCCTTGGGTAGATGATTCAGCGTGGATCGACCCACTGGTCGAAGATGGATTTAGGACCAGTCAATCAACCTCGCTAAGACATCTAAATCGATTGTAATCCCCCAGATATAGGGAAGAGCCCTGTGGTTCATATCTAGTACTATGCCCACTACAAAATCCATTGCGACCCACCCGTGTCCACCCTTGATCATAATCATGTTCCTGGTGTCTTCTGGGAGGGGGATAGAAAAAAGCTAGTGGGAGGGTCTTTATTAAAGATTCAGACCCCACGTGGGGAGAGTTAAGAATGAAAGAAACAGCACCCTTATCCCTCAGGGTTATAATCACACAATCCCCAGTAAAACCTTTCTTAGTATTGCCCACCCAGTGAACCCTACGAACCATCAAAATCTCACCCGAAAAATTTGGAGGGAGGGGTCTATGGTTTGTAAGCCAACTCACCACTTTGTTCTTGAGTGATGAGAAGGATTCGATGGTTCCTTCGGTAAGTTTGGGGACTCCCGCTAAAACTACAACAAGCGGGGCAGCCTCTGGGGGGAGATTTGGAGGATGATATACTCCAGCAATGGGAGCATTAGTGGTAATGGTCTGATGCAAATCTGGCTCTACCCTACCTAGAGAGTTTTCGTTTGTCACCGTAGAAGAGGGAGGGATAGAGCTACTAGTGGGGAGTGTGGGAACCTGGGCTGGCAATGTCGAGGGTGCTAAAGTATGTATAGGTAATTGTGAAATTGAAGCGCTTGTACTCTGCAATGCAGCGACATTACCCCGCCCCCTTTCAGAAGAAGATGAAACAATGGAGGGGTTGGAGTAAGACTCAATTACCCTTGTCAAATTAGCTATTCTATCCTCCAATTGGTCCAGTTTAGAACAAAGAGGATCAAGCAAAGATTTTAATAGAGCCTTTACATCTTTGTAAGAGGGTTCAGTATTTATGCCCATATTAGTATTAGAAGTAGGGGTAGCTAAGGAATGAAGGGAGGCCACCTGGTCTGGACAAGTAGTCATGGTAGATACAGATCTACTTATAGCGACGGGAGATTTTCATTTTTGTATTAAAGCTGTGTTGTTTAGCAGGCCTCCTTTGTCTGGTCATATATAGGCCTGCTTCAGTTCTTTGTTTTCCATGGCTTGTTGTGACTGTGAGTGACCATGTGGCTTGTGGCCATTTTGTGGTGGTAGTTTAGTAGTGTGCTTCTTTTACCATATAGGCCTGCATGTCTTTTCTTTGTTCCCCTTGGCTTATGCTTGTTGTGGCCTGGCCATGTGGGTTGCGGCCATTTTGTGAAGACAGGCAGTGTGCTTTTGGCATAGGCTTGCATTGTCTGTCTTCCATTTCTTGTTGTTGTGGGTGGCTAGCGGCCATTTTGTGGAGCCATCCAAGCAGTGTGCTTGCTTTTGCCATTCAGTTACAAGCTTGTGGCCTAGTCTGCCAGTAGGCCCAGAGGTAGTCATCATCAAATCATGGGTGCATAAAAACTGTTTGTGTTGTCTGTGGATGGCATTGGATTGAATTGCAAAATGTGATTTTTGAAGTGGAATTTCAGTTTTTGGGTGTGTGTTAATGAAATAGGGCTTTTCAGCCAGTAGGTAACCCTAGGAGTTCAGCTCGTGTATTTTTGGCAACTCTGCAAAGCGCGACAACGCGGACTTACAGTTTTTGTCTTCTTCGCGCGCTCAATATGCATGTTCGTGCACGCGATAACGACTTTTTGTACAGTTCGCGATGCCGAACACGCAGAATTTGCAATCTGGCAAAACAATATCTCGCGAGCAACATAAAACCTTCTCAAAAATGATGATTTAGTGCATTTTGCTAAAAAAACTCCTCAGGTGTCATTTGGCTGTAGTTTGGAGCATGGAGTCACTTTTTTACCATGTGGGTGACGGCCATTTTGTGAAGCCAGGCATTGTGCTTTTGCCATACGCCTGCATTGTCTGTCTTGTATTCCTGACCTTTTCTTGTTTTTGTGAGTGGCCTGGCCATGTGGTGGTGGCCATGTTGTGGGACCAGCCACTGTGCTTTTGCCATAGGCCTCCAAGCTTGTGGCCTAGTCTGCCAGTAGGCCCAGAGGTACTACTCATCTATCATCATGGGTGCATGAAAGTTAAACAACTGTTTTTGTGTTGTCTGTTGTCTGTTGAATTTTAACATCATGTATGGCAGGGATGGCTTTGGATTGAATTGCAAAATGTGGGTTTTACTTTTTTCCCTGGGTATATTTCACTTTTTGGGTGTGTTAAATAAATGCCTTTTTTATGTGTATGTGTTCGTTGTTGTTGCTCCCTGATGCTGCATCCATCCCATGTGATGCACAAATTTTTATTTAGGGCAAACAGGCTCCACTACATTTATGTTTTTGTTCTTTCCTATTCTTATTCTTCCTGAGTGTACACAGTACAGTACACCAGGAGCCCTGGCCTCGTTGTCAAAGTCTCATAAATGGCTACACTGTTGTTGTTCACTGACTTAATACAATTTAATAATTGTGGCCACCCACCACACACTAAGAAGTTATATATTATATTAGTTTGGTTGTACTATCTTTTGACTGATGTTCTTCTGGCTTCTTTGCTTTTAGGTGCACAAAAGACTGAGGAGGAGGTGTGTCATCATCGCCTGTTGTGGTGCCAGACCAACGTCCTGCTGCTGTACACGATGTGAGGTGTGAGTGACCTGACCAGCCATCTCTGCAACTTGTGCAACTGAGTGCTGCTGACATCTGAAGAAGATGCCCCCAAAGAAAGCAGGTAGCAGTTCCTCCAGTACCAAGAAAGTTGCCATTGAGAAGAAGGAACAGAAGAAGAAGGTAGTGTCACTTAAGTCTGGTGTGCCGCCCAAAACCTTTTTGGGACACCAAAAATGATACCTCCAGCAGCGGTGTCTGGGGGCCAAGCTGAGGGAAGCACCTCCGCATCAGTGGGCCAAACCCACCAACCCAGGACCAAGCAAATGAGTCTGGAAGAGGTAGCCAGCCTAATGGTGGAAAGCAGTGATGCTGAGCCTGACCTAAACTTATCGCTATCTCAAAGTAGTACACAATCAACGCAGGAGGGAACACAGCAGATAAGTGGTCGACAATAACAGCCGCAACCGCTGCCCGCAATAGTAGTTGTTGTTCCTCCCAAAGTAGGGGCAGTTCAGGAAATTGAGCCTCATGCAGAGGAAGAAGAGGAAGCCACTCCTTCAGAAGTTCCATTGTCTTCCAAATCCCCAGCAAGGAAAAGGAGGGTTAGTCCATCAAGTTCTTCGCCAAGCCCCCCTTCTGATGATCTAGATGCCACTTGGAAGCCACAAACTGAGTCTGAGAGGGAGACACGTCCCAAGATCAGGCTAGGGAAAAGGAAGGTTCCAGAAAGCCTTACACTTATGGAGGTTGATGTAGAACAGCAGGATGCTGATGATGATGAGCCAGTCATCACGAACATCACTCCCGGCAAAGAGGAGATGGAGACCAACATTATTACCCTATCCAAAATGGCTGCGAGGGATGTAGCACGCATACCTCCAACACAGGTAATACCAACACATCCTCCAGCTTCCATATTTACATTAGCAAAGGGCCAGCAGCGTCCTACATCCAGCACAAGCACCACCTCAGCAGAAGTAGGTAGTGGTACTGCACAGAGTCAAATTCAACGCATACCCTCCAGTTCATCCGGCATTGGAAGTGGTACCTCCAGCAGGAGACAAAAGTTAAGCTCCCCAGTGTGGGACTCCTTTACGGTTAGCGAAAAGGAGGAGAACATTGCTATATGCTCCATTTGTCATACCTCTGTTAGTCGTGGTAAGCTTGGTACAAAATTTGGTACCGGAGGCCAAATGACCCATCTGAAAAAACACCTCGCAATCAACTGGGAGGACCACCTTTGTCGCATAAAAACTGGAACCATTGCTGTTGGTGGGGATAAACGAGTAGAAGAAGGTCCGCTCATGGTGGAACAGGAAGAAGAAGAAGAGGGAGACATTCTCTGTGGTAGTGGTACACAAAGTAGCCCTGTCCCCAGCACTGCAGTGGTAACGCCC